>NC_065555.1:28235398-28537210 GCF_022605725.1 Anthonomus grandis grandis
CATTCAAAAAAATCGTCTTTAAATGTACTTTTCGTCATGTCGGTTTTTCCTCTTACTTTAATTTTCTATGTGTGTCACGAATAACAAAAGAATTTATAAAATCCAATTATGCAATGGCCTTGTTTCGACCATAACTAGTCGTGATTTTATTCTGTCAAAGAATTTACGTAAGGATTGTTTTATAAAGGTTTGCAAATTACGATCGCTTCCTTGTTTGGTTCGATAAAGATTTTTTTTTATAGTTTTTAAGTTCGATTGGTATAGTTGTATCATTAACAAAATAAAATAATTAAGTATCTTATGCCACGTTTGTTAATTTAGACATAAATATAACTTAATATGAATGTGATAAGATATGTTCAAAGAAATATCCAATAAATAATACACGCTTAGAAACACATATTTTCGTCTAATCCTTTTAACTTGATGTGTATCCGATGTACTTAATATTTCAAATTCATTTATTTGATTATAAAAACCGTTAATCTGTTGGTACAGACGAAATAACCCTTAAAAATAATTAATTTATATAAAATAAATTAAAGGAAACAAATAATAATAATAATAATGAAGACAATTAATCCAGAACGGTAGATGCGGCAGTGGATAGACGAACCAAGGAGGATATCGCCCAATATTTAAGACCCCCAAAAAAAATGCCGATGTCTACTAGGGGTAAAGACGAGGTAAGATTTTCAACTAATGGCAAATAAGAATGTTTTTTTTCAACTGTGGATTAGTCGATATTAAAATAATTTACTTTTTAGTTATAAAGTTATTATCATTTTTATAAGTATGTTTTTCCGCTCTATTATTGGAGTTTCAAAGCCACACCTTCAGTTTGGATTGGGCTGTACTTGACGCGTGCTTCTCGAACCACTCTATGTATACAGGTTGGCGAATACAACACCGCTTCTTTGAAACTCATTAATTTACATAAGTAAAAAAATTTACAATCATGTTCCTCTGTGTGTTAGACATATATCGGATGTTAAGAAATTTAAAAGAGAATTAAAGTCGCTTTTATTGGCTAAGGCATATTATAACCTGGATGACTTTTTTAATGATAGGTTTTAACCTTGGACATGTTGGAAAGTTTTTTTTTCCTTTTTTCTTCTCTAGTTTTGTCAACAAGTTTACCTTTATTTAGTAATTGATTGTTTTATTTAGTTATCTTTAATTCAAGTATGTTCAAAAAGTTTTGTCTTCTTGTGTTTAATTTTGTTTATTGTTTTGTCAAATTTTGAAATTGTATTTTTGTTTTGTTTTTTTTTAGCTTGTAGGATGCTTGTACACAAGATTATTTTTACGTAATATAGCACATTTTCTTTCTTTCTTTGTTTCTTTCTTTCTATACCCCTTCCGAAAAAGTTCAATTGATTAAATGGTTTTATGGAGGCAATTTGGCAATATAATGCAGGGATTTATTCTCAGTAAATTTTGAAAATAAACCGATTCCTTATGCTAAAACTACTTTAAATGTCGTGTCAAATTTTGAAACATCTTGTTGCTTCCAAGTCTAAAAGTATGATAATTTGGAAAAACATGGATACAAGTGTTTTAAATATTCCTCTAAAACTCAGGAAGTATTTCCTGAAGACCAATGATGAAGAATGGGATTTTGTGAAACCATGATGGAAAAGGCAAATACAAATTAATATTTCTTAGAAAATATGTTGTTTTCAGATAAGTCCTCTTTTCTGATGCATGGTAAATACAATCCTTCTATTGTTCATTTATTCGTTACTGGTCTCAGCAAGACGAGCACAGAAGTTTTTAGTTCTGTACTCAGTACCCTCATATAGACCTAAGATCAGTCTATTTTTAACAAAATTATCTTGCTCATAATGCGGTAAGATTAAAAGAGTTTTTAACAAATACTTTTCCTAATCGCATTATTAATGGGATTGGCAATACTAAATGGCCTCCAAGATCTCCCGATTTGTCACCAAATAACTGTTATTTGTGGGGTTATCTTAAAGAGACTATTTATAAACATCATAATAGTAGTCCAACGAATTTAGAGGATTTGAGAAACAAAATTATTGAATCTGCCAATTCTATTTTACCTCAAACTTTTTTGGAAGAAACAGGTTTTACGATAGGTTAAACTTTTGTTTATCTGAAGAAGAGGGTCTCTTTAAGCCTTTTATTTAAATAATTATTTGTTAGGTTTATTATGTAGAGTTTTATTTTCTGGTCTTTTATAATGTTTACATTCTATTTTAATTAGAGTTTATATTTTATTATAATAAGAACAACGCTTTTAATTTTCAATATGCAATGCACAACATAAAAGAATTGTAATTAAGGAATGTATGCACATGTTATTCCTGCATTAAGAAAATATAACAATGGCGCGTAATATGTTTTTAAATTTTTCTGCAAGAGGTACATCCCCCACTGACGTCAGACGCTTACTAAAATAAAATTTAAAAGGCATATTTTAGCGAGTAAGTGCATTAATCGGTTGCCTTACGTTGTCTTAAGATTCACGTCGTCATATTTTTGAGCTCGAATGACGTCATGTCTAATAGCTGTCAGAAGGTTTGTTCTTACTGCAAATGTCTTACAAGTTTGAAACTGTTTCCAAACCATTCTCGATGCGCATGCGTAAAATATTACAACTTCTGATCAATTTGAAACCGTCTGTGCGAACATCAAATACGGATTGAGTGGAGAAGAAAAATAACCGCACTTTTGTATGCCATTGGGAAATAGGAAAATAAATAAAACATAAACAAAAAAAATTTGCACTACAACCTTAAAATAGCTGTATATTATTAATAGAGTTTAAGATTGCGTCATTATTTGCTACTTCAGGGCTTACTCTAAAATGGTCGAAAAATTCTATTCTATTAAATTGGGACACAGTTTCATAAAAATAGTTTTGATTTTTAAGCCTTATCCATCTGTCCTTCAAGTAAATCTTCTTTAAAAGTCTGTCGGAATCAACATAACTCGGAATTAGCAAAATTCTGACCAGATTTTTCCGACAATTCAAAATCACTCGGTTCCTTTATGTGTATTTTTAGACTAATCCAACGGCGGAAAGACCAAACGACAAAATACAAACAACAATTTAGAGGTTATGTTTATATTCCGAAGATCGGCGTTGACTGGCTACACGAATTCTCTGACACTTTACTTGAAATAAATCCGAAAACAAGTCTGACTATCAGATGACAATCAGAAATTTGTGTAAGAATATCAGACTTTTGATATGAAACCGATCAGAAGTTTCTGTGCGAACGCATTTTACTCTATTGCGCAAGTTTAATTGTCGTAAGCTTGTTTCTTACTGCTGTGAGAACAAACCTATAGTGTAAACATTTGCTGCGTTTTCATGGGTCTTGAAAACCGACCTGAATCCTGAAAACACTTAATTGTCTTAGTTTTTAAAACGTTTTGATTCTAAATCCGACCTCATACTTTTTTAGGGCCGGATCTAGATCGTAACGAGACCCACATTAATTTCGCCATGAAACCGATGATAAAAACAGATATTTGCCCAAGAGGAAAAAACTTGACATAAACATCACTCATGTTTTTTTTCAGAGATATAAACCCAAACTAGATAAAAATCAATGTAAAAAACATACGTGCAACCTCATCTTCTCTGTATTTTTTGCAAATCTATTATCGATCGACGATATTTTAACTGTCTTTTGTATATTAATACTAAATTAACTAAAACTAACAGTAAAAAATCTAATGCTTCTGAACTGAAAAAATATCAAAAATTTGACATAAATTTACTGTTTATTATTTTTTCTATAGCTTCACCTTTGACAGATCGATCTTTATTACCAGCTAAAATAATCGAGCTCGAATTTTATATGTGTAGTGATCCATTCGCCAATCTGTATATTTTGTAAGAGAATTATTTGATTTATTTTTTGGTATAAAATTTTGAGAACAAATTGTGTATTTTTATTTTAAATATTTATTATAAATTAAACTAGAAAGACAAAAATTCAACTGAAAGGACAAAAGAAATATTCGAGAAAAAAATTTAATTTCCAAAAATATGCATTAATTTTGGTTCGCAGTGTATTAAGTCACTAAGAGTAATTTGTTTTATAATAAATTCTTCGTTCATCTAATATATTTTACTACAAAACCTTTATAACATTATTTTATATCTGTTTTATAGGTATGTTTTAAAACAATTATAAAAGCAACTTTTGCTTAACACAATATAGTTATATAAGATTGTTTTATAAATGCTTTATAGCAAATTACTTATTGCATTATAAAAATATGTAATTAAACTGTCCCATACTAATCTATAAAACTTTGTTATAAAATAAGGTTCTTTATAAGACAGAATAGTCTGGTTAAAGATAAGTAATATTTTATTGTTCAATACGTCCTTAATATAACAAATATAAAATCATTTTGTTTGGTAGTAGACTTTTAGCTCCAATGATTATATCCAAGTTCAGATGGTAGTAGTTTTTTTTATGGCACGTTCTACAAGGCACTCTGATCTTGTTCCAGACATCATGGATTTCAATCGACTTACCGGATCATATCAATAACATTATTATCCTTAGCCTCTCGTAGAAAGTTAAAGTCTGTGTTTTCCTCACTCAATTTGATTTTTGATTTTTCTAAGCCTCTGAATAAATTGTTGGTTCAGGTCCCATTTTTTTGAATTCCCTGGGAATGTGAAGAGTAAAATATAGGCAAGACAAAGCGATCGTTGTCTTGCCTATATTTTACTATTTTTCAGGCGAGACAACGGTCGTTTTGTCTCGCCTGTGTTTTACTGGGAATCAGGACAAAAGAATATCGAAAGTGGACGTGAACAGGAGAAGTTTCCAGATCAGAAATAGCAGAACACGCTTGGTCCAGTGGCCACAACATATATTGGACAGAAGCTTAGAACATGAATATACTAGAATAGAATAAACATTGGCTGCTTTGGATTGAGCGCAACATCTATCTAGGGGCAGAGGGGATATTTTATTGATAAACATGCTTCGTATTTCATGTTGCCAGTGATTACTCAATTTTAACAGAAGAAAATAAAGTGATATAATAAATTATTATAATTAGCAGAAACTGAGTTGCATTCTTTATTATGAAGCAAAAGAAAGGGTGAAACTCGTTTAATAATCAAAATATTTTGTACTATATTTACACTAATAATAATTAATATTTTTAATTTGGATTCTTCAAATCACCAAATTTGCACATTTTCCAGCGTTAACGCTGTAGATTTTGCCCAAAAATATTCTTGCGATAAAGGTATTTGGCAACTGCGCTGTTGTTTACTTTCGGATGGTGCACCTTTCGTACAGTATTAGTATTAAAAATATCTTTTAAGTGGTTTAAGTGCGTTTTTGTAATTAACATTAAGACTAAAAACTCCCTTTTTGCTGAAAACTGATGAAGAAGTCTGAAGTGGGTCATATATATTCGAAAAAAGGAAATGCAAATTGTTCCTTTCACAGGCGAGTTAGGTGTCAATCCTAGGTTATAATATTGTAAAAGACGGCATATTTGTGAAGTATCTATTAAGAATTGGATACCAAAATATTAATAAAAATGTGTAATTAAGTATATTATTATAATCTAGCAAATTTATTGCTTATTCGAACCCGAAATGCCGCGAAATAAAAGTGTGCAAAAATGAAGGTAGTGTCTGGTCGATATCCAGCAACCAGAATCGAGAACGCAGAATATGTCGGTTGCCAGCAACATATTTATAGTCGGCGCCCATTATTATTTAACCAATATGTCCGTATCTCCTGAAATTCCAAAAAAGTTTTAATAATTTTTTGTCTAGATATTAACAATGGATAACTAAATGGGTTTATAAATAATGGGTATAAACTGCGATAAACTAAATTAATTAAAAGGTTAACTTCCAAAGGATTTAAATTAAACTTTTTTCTGTAATATACAGTGCGAACGTAAAGGTTGGAATAAATTCATTTAAAATTCACGGGTATGTTCAAAAAAAAAAACGCTCGGACATGTCGATTTTTATTTTTAACTGCGGGTTTCCTTACTATAATTTTATGTATACAGGGTGGCCCAAAAATAAGTTACGGTCATCAACGTAATTTTTTTAAATGTAAACACCTATTTTTTATTTTAGATTTAGGTTCTACATCAAATTCTAAGTACATTTCATGTACCATGTCCTATACCTAAACTCGACCGTTGACGATTGAACACAATAAAAGGCTATTTTTGGAAGAGTTATTTATATCAAGCAAGAATACATAAAAATATTTTAATTAATTTATTAAGTGTTGAAAATGGCTGCCACGAACCTCTTGGCAATATCCCAGTCGATGCTGAAATTCTTGTAAAACGTTATCGATAACAGAAGGTTCTATCAATCTTATTTCTTCCGTTATTCTAATTTTTAAGTCTTCAATGTTGTTTGGCCGATTAACATAAAGATTAATTCTGGATCGGGGTATAAAGTGGCAAGGCATGGAACCAAGTCATTTTCTAAAAACTCTAAATACCTCTCACCATTCAAATATCCTTCAAAGAAAAAGGGCCCTATAACCCTGTTTTCAATCACCCCCGCCCAAACATTTACTTTTTGAGGGACTTGGCTGTGGCACTCCATCATCCAGTGCGGATTTTCAGTAGCCCAATATCGGCAGTTTTGCCGGTTTACACTTCCATGAAGACAAAACGTTGCCTCATCAGAAAATACAATTTTTTTTGAAAATTGTGGATTAGCATGGCACAAGTCCATAAGTCTCTCACAAAATTCTAAACGCCTATCTGGGTCATCTTCATTTAGTTCATGAACCAATTGAACTTTGTAAGAGTGCCATTTATTTATACCTAAATACTTAACGACGGATGTCTGGGATATCTGATTTTCTAACGCAATATTGCGAGTCGTTTTATGGCAATGTTCTTCAACTGCCAGCAAAACATTTAGTTGCTTCTCTTCTGATATACTTGACCGACCTTTCGTATAATTATCCCTGACATGACCCAAATCCCGATATTTCTGTTCTATTTTACTGACAGTACTTTGAGATATACGTGGCCTATCAGGATACTTGGCATGATAAATTTCACAGACTTCCATCTGAGTGCGCATCCTGTTTCCATAACCAATCATCATCAAAATCTCTATTCGCTCTCGCTCACTAAGACGTACCATTTTTTGAAATTTTAATTTTATCTTTTGATAAACTTAACACAAGCAAAACTTTGCTTAGGCATCTAAATCAAACTAAATTCACTCAAAATTATTTGATGTCAACAAATTGTGACAAGTTAACAATCAAAAACACCAACCACAAATGTAAATAACCAAACAATAACTGATAGGTTGCTTGATATAAATAACTCTTCCAAAAATAGCCTTTTATTGTGTTCAATCGTCAACGGTCGAGTTTAGGTATAGGACATGGTACATGAAATGTACTTAGAATTTGATGTAGAACCTAAATCTAAAATAAAAAATAGGTGTTTACGTTTAAAAAAATTACGTTGATGACCGTAACTTATTTTTGGGCCACCCTGTATACATAAAATTATAGTAAAAAAACCCGCAGTTAAAAATAAAAATCGACATGTCCAAGCGTTTTTTTTTTGAACATACCCCTGAATTTTAAATGAATTTATTCCAACCTTTACGTTCGCACTGTATAATAAATATCTAAACGCATTTGAGATAGTTGCAAACCTCTCTCTACAAACGAAAGTTTTTTGATTAAAAATTATTGAGTTAGATGTTATAAACGGCTATATAACTGCCAAAGGATATGGATAATAAAACTTTTCCTTATAGCCTTAGGAGTTACATAGCCCTTTATATTTTTTAACATCTAACAATTCAATAATTTTTTACCAAAAAACTTTTGTTTGTAGAGGTTTGCAACCATCACAAATGCGTTTAGATATTTATTATAGAAAAAAGATTAATTCAAATCCTTTGGGAGCCTTTTTCATTTTTTTGACTTTTTAAGTAATTTTCACAAATAAACTTTAACATTCCAACAAAATATTAACATTCCTTGGGAATTTCAGGAGATACGGGCATTATATCGATTAAATAAGAGCGGGCGCGGACTATAAATAGGTTGCTGGCAAACGACATATGCTCCGTTCTATATTTTTGGTTGCTAGATATCGATCGGGCGCTAGCTTCACAGATATGAAAAAATAAACGAAACTTTTAAAGAGTACAGTTTGTACCTGTTACAAAATACAACACATAAAAAAATATGTAGTCGTTTAAGAAAATAATATATTGAATGAAAAATTGGTAAGTCGATTTGACATCATTGGTGAACTCAAACAACCTCGCCTATAGTTTGCAGCTAGGCTTATTCTAGGCATTTAATTTTCTAAGGACAGAAGAAAATATTGTGTGCACGAAGCAACCTTGGAAGAAAAGGAGATTCGTGAAAGCAACGTATATCACGTAAAACCAAGGAATTGTAGTCAGTTTTGATATTCCCAACATTACAACACAGGACACTAGGTCCTATTTGAGGTTACTTAGGACACTAATGTATCCAAATTTTATTGAGGGAAATAAGACTTTAAATAATTTTGGGTACAACTTTGAAGTGGACTGTATTTAATTCAGGAGAAGCCGGTTCTTAATATTTATTCTGAGTGATTAGTATGCCCCCTTACCGCATTTAATGAATGTAAAGAGATAAACGGTAAAATATTCAATGAAAAGAAAAGGAAGAAACTCTGACTTACCACTATTGCAGGAGAGGTGTCAGGGGAAAAGCACTATAATATCTCGGCACCGGTACTGTTCGATCTATATACTGCACTGCCCAAATCCTTTCTCAGCCAATCCATATTCTTACCTTCTTGACCCTCTTACGTGTAGGTACGCAGAATAGGTTCATGCGCGTGTATGAACATTACACTTGCAGGGATAATAGGTTGTGTGAAAGGGGATAATTAAATAGGAGTAATCAGGGAATCAAAAAAATCAGAGGTATGGTGTAATATAGCATCAGAGCCATAAAAAAATAAAAAGAAAATAATAATATTTTGCAATACTTAATAGGCTGGTTCATGATTATTCAGAAATCCATTAAATTGGTAACAAAAAACATGAAACATTCTAATAATATAATAACAGCGGGGACCCACCAACACTGGAATATCTAATGCACTTCACACATTACCGAACGTCATACACCTCTAGTATATAATCCTGTAAAATAGTTGTCGTTTGTTTACACCCAATAAGCGGTTGGAGATAAAAAATAACCGAAACGTCAAGTTACATTTAAAATAAAAATAATGGAATTTCGAAAATTAGACTTTACAGTTTTTTTTTATATAAGTTATTATAAAATGCATGACAAGACAATAGATGGTGATAAAATTCACATCCCTTTAAGGGGAAAAACCATTTTTTTAAGATATTTGTTGACTTACTATTGAATAGGCTTGTAGTAATAGTTAATTATAGTAGTACTTTAAAAGCACTAAATGTGTAATTAAGTTGAAATATATTTAAATGAACACTTCCTGCTTTCTATAAATGACCATCAATTTAAGGACATTCTATCAATTCAGAGAAAGATACGTCTGTAGAGACGTATCGGAACATTTTATCATTACCAAGAGTAATATTACCGTTTTATTTTTCACTAATATAAAATCTATTACCTATTTTCTACGCTTATCTTCATTAGATACAATAAGAATTATTAAAAATATAAAGATTACAAAAGCTCTTATCTCGGTAAATATACGAATAAAAAATTATAAACCTGCTGTCGTCATGGATTATTGGTATATCATTTAGAGATAAGAAATTTGCCGTTCTTGTAATCATAATAGAATAGTAACAAGTGAATTGAGTGCTTAGCTAGGACATTTACTTAAACTGAATTAGTTATCGTTACTGTCGTCGTAATTAGTGTTAAAATTTAATAATCACTGTTTAAATCAAGCTTAGAAGGTTCTAAGGTAAATATAGTGATAAGTATAGGTTATCTGTGCAAAATTGCATACCCAAGAATTAGCATTGCCGGGGAACTACGAGCAGTTTGTTTGCTTGCAACATCTCCTATGCAATGATGCCAAATGGTTATGTAGAAATGGTAAAAAAAAACACTTTATAATATCATAAAAATGTGTCACTTATTTTGACAGTCGCAAAACAACGCATTTTTTTTATTGAAATATGATAAGAACCTCTATAATGAAGTCAATATTAAAAGATTTTTTCCATTTCAGTCCATTCCTTGAAATTATTTGTCGCTCGAATGTCTCTTGCAGTAAATTAATTGTTTGGTGTATGGCACGTGGCACCGTCCTGCTGAAACCACATTTCTGCAACGCTTGCAACGGCTTCCAATTGAGGTACAAAAAAGTTGGTTATCATGTTTCTCGATCGCTCAACGTTTACTGTAACGTTCTGACCATCAGCATTTCTGAAGACATAAGGACCAATGATTCCACCGGCCCATAAAGCGCACCAAACGGTTAGTTTTTCTGGATGTAACGTTTTTTCGCCAATAGCTCGTGGATTCTCATCCCCCCAAATTCGGCAATTCTGCTTGTTTATAGAGCCCTTTAACCAAAAGTGTGCTTCATCACTGAACAAAATTTTCATATGAAATCATGGATCAACAGCAATCTTTCCTTCCGCCCATTCAGCTAACGTACGGCGCAAAAGATGATCCTGGGGTTTCAACTCCTAGACAAGTTGAATTTTATATGCTCGCAATCCGAGATCTTTGCGCAAAATTTTCCATAAAGTGGATGGACATAAGTTCAGTTGTTGAGAACGACGACGAATTGACACATTTGGATCGGTGATGATGATTGGTACGGCGTCTTACGGGATGCGTATTGTCGACTAGAGTAAAAGTATTGCGAAAACGATCAACAGTTTCTCGAATAGAACCATGTCTCAAAATAAATTTGAACAATTTGGAAACGTTGCTCCGGCGTGAGTCTGTTCATGATGAATTGCCAAACCAAACTAATCTAAAAATAACCCAGAACTGTCAGGTCGGCTGTCATAAAAAACAGTGTTGCCAAATGAAAGTTCTCCGCCTCTAAAAAAACACTCTACTTTTAATCTAGTAATGCATGTTAAAAGTCCAACCTGTGTAATACAGTTTTCGTTTACATTAATAGATTATGTATATTCTTATGTTTGTTCCAAGGTTTACTGTTCTGTCATGAATGCAGGCCTTGTCGAATCATTATGCTATTCTATGTGAATTTGACATGGCTTCTGTAGAACAACCAGCAAGATTTAAGTATGGTAGAATATTTAGTACAACAAACTGTGATAGGTTTTATCAGCGATGTAATAATGCTTTTTGGGAAGATGTTTTAATGTTTACAACTCTACAGATCCTTTAGGGAAATTTCACACCATCAAATTAAAATAAGAAATAAAAAACCATGATTTACAAAAGGATTAAAGTGGTCCTTTAAAAACTTTAGAATTCTTCACTACATCAGGAAATTCACTGATAACAACTACTTTTATACTTATTTTAATAGAAACCGTCTAACAAATGCATGTAACAAGCAAAAGGAGAGTTGGTCAATAATAAACGATATTCGTAACAAAAACAATTTTTCCTTAAGCATTAATGAAAGTGAATTATCTCCGAAGTTATTAAATGAATTCTATTGTTCTATAGCTGAAAATCTTACTAAAAATATAACCCAACCTTCTGATCCTCTTAGCCTTCTGTCAAATTTTACAAGAGTTAGAAATTCATTTTTCTTGATTCCCACAGACTTGACAGAACTAAAACAAGCCATATTGGACATTAAAAAATAAGCGCAGCTCAGGGGATGATGGCCTATCCATAAAAATGTTTACAGGTTTGTCTGACCACATTTTGAATATATTAGTTCAAGCAATTAATATTTCTTGGGTGTCTGGTATTTTTCCCACATGTTTAAAGTTGGCTAAGATTATTCCTTTGCACAAGGGTAGAGACATGGAGGATCCTTCCAACTATAGACCCATCTCTTTACTTGCCAATTTATCCAAAATTATGGAGAGGCTAGTTAAACTTAGGATGATTTCTTTTTCCTAATTCAAACAATATTCTAAGTCCTCTTCAATTTGAATTCCGAAAGCAGCTCTGTACAAACGACGCCATTTCTCAGTTTTTGGAGGGATTATATTCAGGCATTAATAGTGGTGGAGTGAATGCAGCGACCTTTCAAAAGCTCTTGACTGTGTGAATCATCACATTTGAATGCAAAAACTTCACCACTATGGCTTTAGAGGGGTGTTCCATTGTTGGTTTGAGTCGTATTTGACTGGCCATAGCCAGAAGGTTTTGATTGAATCTTCTACATCTATGATATCAGAAAATAATTGGGGTGTTCCTCAGGAGTCAGTTTTGGGCCCCATACTATTTTTACTTTTTATAAATGATATTACATCACTTGATATAATTGGGAAGTTCACTTTATTCGCAGACGATACCACAATTTTATGGCATTGCTCTGACCAACTAAGCCTTAAAGAAGCTATTCTCATAGATCTTCAAAAGCTTAAGTCCTGTCTGCTTATGTCTGTCATAACGACCGTCTTTTTACTCGTAGAATAATTTTTTCTGACGAGTCGACCTTCTGCCATGGTACAGTGAACAGACAGAACTGCCGTTACTGGTCTTCCTCCAATCCAAATTGGGTGATTGAAGCATTGATTGAATATCCTCAATCTGTGAATGTTTGGGCCGGCATATCAATGACAGAGTCATAGGTCCATTTTTCTTCGAAGGTACCTTAACAGGTCAACGTTATTTGGAATTCTTAAGGAACGAACTGATTCCCGCTTTATGTTTGATGTTTCCAAATGCAAATAATCCCAATATTCCAGAAGCTTCAATTTGGTTCCAGCAAGATGGCGCGCCGCCACACTTCAGCAGAGCCGTGTGCCAATATTTAAGTGAGGTATTTCCGGGTCGATGGATTGGGCGAAGGGGTCAATTGGAGTGGCCTGCTAGGTCCCCCGACTTGACTCCTTTGGACTTCTTTTTGTGGGGTTCTTTAAAGCATAGAGTGTATGTAAATAAACCCAACAATTTAGAAGAATTGAGAAATAATATAAGAAATGAGATTCAACGAATACCTCAAGAAATGATACGCAACGTTCTGAGAGAATTCGAATCAAGACTCGCTTACTGTCAAGAAGTTAATGGGGCTCAATTTGAACATTTATTTCGTCTAGATTAGAATAGTTTCTTTTTGTTCAACGTTTATACAATACTTTTGATTAAATACATTAATATTTTGAAGGTTTTTTTAGAAATTCAACCGTAAATTTCTCAGTACAGATGGTTTTAAAAAAGCTTCGATTAAAAGTGCAAACCGCATTTGTCTATGTCTAACCGTTTGGATTTTATAACATGTCAAAAGTGCAAATATGCCGATCTTCAACTGTCAATAACTCAAAAACAAATGAAGATAGGTATAGGACATTGTACATGAAATATGTCTAGAATTTTCTGTTCTTTAAGAATACAGAATAAAAAATAGGTATTTCCATTTCAAAAATTGAAGTTGATGGTCGTAACTTATTTTTGGACCACCCTGTATACATAAAATTATAGTAAGAAAACCCGCAGTTAGAAATAAAAATCGACGTGTCCGAGCGTTTTTTTTTTGAACATACCCCTAAATTTTAAATGAATTTATTCTGGACTTTTGGGTCTCACTGTATATTGTATATAGCAATGGACCCAAAATACTACCTTGTGGTACACCAGAAATAACGTCAAGTGCCTCCGATATTTTGCCATTTAGCAGAACTCTTTGTTTGAGGTTTGAAAGAAAAGATTACATAAGGGTTAAGGCCAACTGAGAAAATTCTAGATAATGTAATAGAGATATGAGTATCTCATGATTCTCCATGTCAAATGCTTTGGTAAAATCTAAGAGAATTAAAACAGTTGCCAGATCTGTATCCAAAGCCCAAAATATATCGTCTGTAACTTGAAATAACGTAGTGACACGGCTATAGCCCTTACGGAACCCAGACTGATATTCTGAGATGAGATTATTGCTATTTAAATAATTAAGAATTTGGCGCTCCATAATTTTTTCCAAAATTTTCGAAAGAACAGAAAGTATAGAAATAGAACGAAGATTGTTGAATTCTGTGGGATTTTTAATTTTAGGCAAGGGAATAATATTGGCCTCCTTCCATTTTTCCGGAAAATAGCTTTTCTCCAGACAACAATTTATAATATGGGTAAGAGGGTTAATAATCACGGGACAGCAAAGCATAACAATAGTATTATTTAAATTATCGGACCCAAATGCCTTGCTTTTTATAGTTTGAAGAATTTTTTCTACTAAATCCTGGTCTACTAAATTAAACTTAAAATCGTATATATTTGGAAAAATTCTGTGCTCCTTAAAAAAAAATAAAATCGGTATTAGGCTTATTGTTGTTACTCTTTATATTAGTAAAAAAACCATTAAGTTTTTTAACATCTTGTAATGATATAGAAAGCTGTACATTAGATCTTTTAGAAATATTGATTTTTTTCAAGTGACTCCAAATTTCTCTATTACTACAAATGTCAAGTTTATAGGTTAAATATGCTTTTTTGTCTGC
Source organism: Anthonomus grandis grandis (assembly GCF_022605725.1). NCBI lineage: Eukaryota > Metazoa > Arthropoda > Insecta > Coleoptera > Curculionidae > Anthonomus > Anthonomus grandis. The sequence goes on from NC_065555.1 coordinate 28,249,980, forward strand.
ACGAGTCGCAGACGTTGTAATATTGCTATACTGTATATTTTCTATACGTTCCTTCCCTAAAAATATTTAGAAAAAAAGTTAGGAGATTACTAGCTGGTACACCCTATTATAGTTTAACCCATTTGACCCTGAAACTATATTTTTTCGCATTTGTATATTTTTTTCTTAAAAACGGTCAATAGAAGGTCGCATGAGTCGAGAAAAAATTATTATTTTTTTTTCAATTTCCAGTTTTGGAAAAAACGGCGGTCCTTTTAAAAGGACGGTAGGATAACGGGCTACTATTAGAAAAATAAGTAAAGATATGTTTATATATCTTACAAAATGCTTAGCAAAATACCTAAAACTTAAACTTAAAAACTAATTTGTATATCCACAAAACAGTTTTTTGGGTGAAGACCAACTTCACATTTTTGGCACACAAAATTTGCTTTTTTGTGGCACACAGCACATTTCCCCTGACTCTCGTGATATGTAACTAAATGATCTAGTCTATCGTAACGCGAGAATTGGAATGGAGTTTTTGGCAATTTCGAAGGTCCTCTCTTAGTTGTTTTCCTGTACGTTTCGAGCAGCTGTGTCCCTAGGTCCCTTCTAAACTGAAGTTGGTCAAGAGTACCACCATTATTCCTATGGAGTTGCCATGAGTTTTGTGAGGCCATGTCTACACAGTGGGAAAATAACGGAAAATACCACTTTTTACCTCGTACTGAAACTCTATATTGGCTTATGTTTTGGTCACTACGGTCTACACCTCCCATATTTTCGTTGTATGCCTTGATCAATTGAGGCTGATCTATTTAAACATGCTTTTTTTCAGCCTGTGAAAATCGTTTGACCTTATTTACTGGCAAAACTGAACATGCATTGGTGGCTAAAGTAACAACGCTGTTGTCATTCCATTTGCATAATGCGATTTCATTATCGGCAACACCCCATTCAAATGTACCTCGTGTCTTTTTCTTCAGAACTGCCGCATTGCTAAATGGAGATTGTGGGATTCGGTTTTCACGTATAGTACTAGTTGCCTTGATGTTCCTCAATTTTAGCTGCTTTAGAAGTGACAAAGATGTGCACAAATTTTCAAAAAACATGTGAAAGGGCTGGTAAGGCATTTTCTATAAAACATCTGCATATTGGAGAACAACTGACGCTCCCAAACCCAGGTGTTTATATTTGTTCGGAATTGTTGTCGACGCACCTTGGTAGGGATCAAAATAAACAATGTATGCAAGGCGTAGGGTACCTAACCAAAATTTATACCCCCACCTTATAGGCTTGCCTCGAATAAATTGCTTACCGCTATGTCTCCCAAAATACGGTATCATGGCCTCATCAAGGCTGTGATTCTCTTCAACTGGGGCATAATCAAATAAAATTTTATTTAGGCTCTTGAAAAGAGGACGCAGTTTAGAGTACTTGTCTTTTTTATCAATGAAAGTATTATCACTGCAATGAAGATTACTCATTATGAATTGAAATCTATCTCTGGAAATAGCGGCTAATATAAGTTTATTCTGGGTATCGTTGTAATTTTGCCAATACATATGTCGCCTTGGAACAGTTGTGTATCCACTGACAAGTAACACCCCTATGAAGCAGTACATCCCGTCTGCAGTAACGTTACCGGGGCGGTTTTTTTGCTGTGCATAAATATTGGTAAAATTGACAATTTCTCCTACCAAGTTCTCATCAAAGAACAACTTGAAAATATTTCCAGGCAAACGATTGCTTTGTGCAGTTTGAACTGATTGCCATTGCATAAACGTAGAGTCTAAATCTTTATTGAGAGTATAGTCAAACGTCTTTATGTGTTTAGGTCGCCTTTCAACAAAAGTGAAGAGTGGTAGATCGTCATCACTGTCCCAGTCGTCTTCACCTTCTACGTCAAATTCAATTTGCGCCGGGGCCCTTAGTTGCACTCCGGGTAAATTATTTTGGTACTACATTGTCTTCAGCCCCAGAATTTTCATCGGTATCGCAGTTTTCGTTGGCATTTTCGGGTGGAAAAAGTGTAATGTCTGTAGGAATGTCCGACGTAGAGTCATTCTCCAATTCCTCTAAGATTTCTGCCATGGTTAGTGGCTTTTTCCAATACCTGTAAAAAACCACATTCCTACCGTCCTTTTAAAAGGACTCGTTTAATTGAACGCTCCTGGATTGATCAAGAAGTGTGAAACATAACCACAAGTATATAAAAAGGTCAGTATGTTATGTTATTTGTTAAAAACAATCAAAACAAGAACGAAAAAATAAACGAGTTTTAACATATCTCACCTTGAGTCACTCATTGCAAAATCACTAGAAACACAGCGTGTTTTATTCGTCACTATCGATCCAAAAATTAACAAAATCCTAACGATCGCGATTGACCTTGTTTAAGATGTTAACTAAATATAATGTGACACTGGCAACATCTTCAAACCGTCAGCTGAATCAGAAAAATACAGATTTCTTTTGGAAATCCTTTTAAAAGGACGGCAGGCGTAAATGGGTTAAATGAATTTTATTGTGATAGTTTTTAATGTTCTTACTATTCTTTATTTTAAGTTTTTAAACATTTTAGTACGTTCTATTTGCAATTGTCTGATAATAATGTTATGTGCACTGTTTATATACTTATATTTATATTTTTTATATTATATTTTATAAGTATAAGTACTAATATATGTATGAGTGTTAAGTCCACTTTTATAGTTTGTAAGTAGTGCTATTTCTGTAAAATTAAGCTTTTGAACTAGGATAATTTATATTAGCTTTGTCAAGAAAACCCATAATCTTATGATAATAAAGTTTTTTTTTGACTTGACTTGACACTAAGCAGGAGTCCATTATACAGTGACCGCCTAAAGTTCCGCATAAATTCGATAAAAATTAGAGACATGATTTTTTGAGAAAACGCTCGGACTAGTCAATTTTTATTTTAAGTTGCGAATTATTTCACATAAATGTTTGTATACTGGGTGGAACAAAAAAAAAGATATGACGAAATTCCAAGCAAGTTTCGTATAATACACCTTATCTCCAAACTCAACTGTTTCCGAAATATTTACATTTAAATAGCAAGAAAACAAATAAGTACGTCTATTTACAAATTAAGGTAAAATCGAGGATAAAAATAATGTTGTAAACACTGCCAATTGTTTCTATTTCCATGGTTGCACTTGTAAAGAATCTCCATTTTCGAATGTCACTGTCAGTTCGAAAATTAATAGTTTTTATCAGAATAACTTATGGCTTCCGGAATTTAACGGAAACCCAACGAATTGAAATTTTGATGAACCTAGGGTACGGGGATCGAGTGCGCACCCAAAAAGAAGTAAGTGAACTGTTTAATACCAAATACCCAAACCATCCTATTTCTCAGTCTGCAGTTAGTAGAATAGAGCACAAATTCATAACTTCAGGAGCCCAAGTGTGTATTCTCGACAGAAAAGGAGAGAGCAAGTTTCAAGAGAAAGTATAGCCGTGTTGCCAAATATTCCAACCAATTATAGAGGGGTATTGACCTTTTGTAATTTACCTTTAATGTTGTGGCACAGATTTACAGAATACAGAATATTCTGTAAATCTGTGGTTGTTGGGAGCTTGTTGTTTTTAGTAGTGGGGATAATTTTATGGGCTGCCAGTTTTTTTAATTTGTTTAGTGTTTTCGTTTAAAGCTGTTTACTTAGTTCGGTATTTTTTCTTTTTATTCAACTTAAATGTGGATAAAAGTGGGCAAAAAAGCAACCCAATTATGAAGAAACAAAAAAAATTATGGTGGAGTTTATATCTACACGCGAGGAAATGTTTACTGAGAAATTTACTCAAACCTATACTAAACAAAAGATGCAACAGCATTGAATGGAATTAACCAATATTCCCAATGCAATTCCAGATGGTCCATGTAAGGAGTGAAAGCAGTAGAGAAAGATAATAAATTAAGACAAAAATGTCATATCAAATAATCAACAATGCTAGGTACTATAGTTAATATAAAAACTGAATTTAATTTGATTTTGGTAGATTAAGCCCAGTGCATCCATGAGTAGATAATAATGTAGAACTATAAGGGTTAACTATCTTAAGACTTAACTGTAATATTCGGTTCATACAACATGTGTTTAGTTGTAAGTTATAATCATAAGCTCACAACCATATAAATGAAACATGTAGTGTGCCATCTATGCCCATTTTATACAAAAACCAGATCACAAAGATCAGAAAAACAAATCAGTCGTAAGCATAACTATATACATAAGTTATTGTTATTTATTATTGTTTATTACTGTGATTTTCTGATTGATAATAATGATAAAAAGGGGTCACTGTGTGGAAGATTATTTCTCGGAATTCTCCAATATTTATTAGCATCTTCTTGGTTTTGCTCAGCAATATCCCACACCAAGATTGCGTTTAAGTTCATCTTGGTAGCAAATTAAAAAAGCAGAAATACGATAAAAAAGAACTACTTTAAATAACCGCAATCAAAGACAAAATAAACAATATACATTTATAAACACCACCACCTCATAAAATAATAAAAACAAAACAAAATTTACCAAAATGACACATGACATACAGTGTGAAATTAGTGCGCTTGTGTTACATGCGATACCTAAATCGTTCCCCGCAAAAAAACCAGTAGAGGAAATGTTGATCTGCAGGGAGCAACCTTTATATCGATTTTCAGTAGAGCGATATTCAAGAATACGGATTTTGTATTTTTAATAGAGCCACGCCCCCTTTTTATTAGCCGTTCTACTCCCCGGTTTTCAAGAATTGGGGCCCAGGTCATGTTAGGGATTTGCCAAGATAAGGTCGTCCAAAGATTTCTGAAGAAACAAAATTAAACGTTCTGCTCTGCGTCGAAGAAAATCCAAACAATGCAACTTCACAAATTTCAGTTGATAATAATATAGCCGGAACGTCAGTAAGACGCATCTTAAAAGCAAATGAATACCACCTTTATAAAATTAGACTAATACACGAATTAAATGAGGACGATCCTGATCGAAAAAACCAATTTTGCGAGCCAATATTGAACGTTTGCAATAATAACCGTCAGTTTGTGTTACGAGTTTTGTTTTCGGATGAAGCAACTTTTTGTTTAAACGTTGTCGTAAATCGGTAAAATTGTCGGTACTGGTCAGTGTCAAATCCACACTGGGCAACTGAGGCTCATACACAGTACCGTAAATCTATTAATGTTGTGGCTGGTATCGTGGAAAATAAAGTAATAGGGCCATACTTAACAGGACAACGCTATTTGAATTTTCTTCAAGAATATCTTATTCCTGCTTTGGCTGCCCTATACCCAGACGAACAAAACCCTGCTGTCCCGACAGATAATTTATGGTTTCAGCAAGACGGCGCACCGCCACATTTCTTTCGAGATGTCTGTAATTACTTGGATGCAGTGTTCCCAGAAAGATGGATAGAACGAAAAGGGCCAATAGAGAGGCCAGCCAGGTCACCAGACCTAAATCCCTGCGACTATTTTCTATGGGGGTACCTGAAAAGTAAAGTTTATATTGAGAAGCCAAACAACGTAGAAGATTTGAAAAATAGAATTAGATATGAAATTAGACTTAGTATATTACCCGAAATAATTGATAGTGTTTTACATGAGTTTGTAAACCGTCTTGCTTTCTGCCAAGAAGTAAATGGCGATCACTTGATACATTAATAAGAGTTTTCACAGTTCGTAAATAGACGTACTTACTTACTTTCTTGTTGGTTAAATGTAGATATTTCTGAAACAGTTGAGTTTTGATATGAGGTGTGTTATACGAAACTTGCTTGGAATTTTGCCTATATTTCATAAATGCAAAAAAAAATATAGCATTCCATAAAAAAAATGACAAATGACGTCATATCTTTTTTTTGTTCCACTCTGTATACAAAAATTTATGTCAAATAATGCTCAACTTAAAATAAAAATCGACGGGTCCGAGCGTTTTCTCAAAGAATCAGGTCTTTAATTTTTATCGAATTTATGCAGAACTTTAGGCGGTCACTGTATAGAGCATTCAACCTTGAAGACGGGACAATGGAGCGCATTCTTTGCGATTGCCCTGCTCTCTCGTCAATACGTAGCTGCTTTCTAGGCGTATCCCACCCATCCCTTGACGAGATCAATGAGGGGACCAGGGTGATCCTGGTGACCTTGTCGCTTTCGTAAATTCGCTAGTCTGGATGACGATCTGAAGGAAAGGTGCTACTCTTTGAACAGATGTGCACAATGGGTGTACTAAGCCCTAAGTGCAGCGGTGCTTGCACCCTCTGCAGTTACAGATACCGAAGCTCTTGAAGTGTATAGACTATACCTTTTTCTTTAAAATTTTTTTATTTTACAAAAAGCCAAAAATTTTATTATGACATGAAAAAATAGTGTCATTTTTTCAGGCAAAAGAGAGACATTCTTTCTAATAGCAAATTTATTCTAGTTAAAAATTTCTTACGTTTTAAATATGTACATGTTTTTCTGATCTTGACTATTTTCTAAAAACCGCTAAAAATAACCTAAAACATACATGATGACGAATAATACAATGAACCAAGCTATTATTACTAATTTAGAAATAATTTTCCCGTGACATTATTCTATGTTATTGCTCTCGAAACGAAATATATTATGTGTATACCAATTTGCTACGTTAAAGTTTTACCACACGAACCTAGATTTCTGTACGCCGAGATTAGTAACCCGTAATAACTGTGTGGATAGTTATTTATTATAATGAATTTCAAATTGCACGTACATGTTATGTAAATGTAAAATTTTATAATTAAAGGAAAGAATGTATAAATATAAGTATACTAAACATGGGTCTTCTCGAATTTAAATATCTCCGATTTTGCAATATTTTAAAATTTGAGCAAAAAAGTACTTTGAAAAGAATAAATTAAGAGAAAAAAAATTGTAACTATTTACATAGGACGCAAAAAATAGTATTTCATTCCTTTAAAATATGCTGAAATAGGGGTCTACTCTAGTCTATTTGATGAACGTGAATTTTTCAAAACTCGTTGCTATTAATAATTACATTTGCAACGTCTAATTGAAAAAAATCAAGATGTGTTTTCTTTGCACGATAATGACTTGGGAAGTACTGATTTGGTGCAGCATCGAATTATTACTGGAAATAATGGTTCAATAAAACAGGCATCTTGAAGAATTCCGGTAGCTAATTGAATTTGAATTTGAATTTGAATTTGAATTTGAATTTGAATTTGAATTTGAATTTGAATTTGAATTTGAATTTGAATTTGAATTTGAATTTGAATTTGAATTTGAATTTGAATTTGAATTTGAATTTGAATTTGAATTTGAATTTGAATTTGAATTTGAATTTGAATTTGAATTTGAATTTGAATTTGCATTATCGTTTAACACCACAAACATTTAAGTTAAAACAAAAAATAAATACATATAAAATAATGCTGACGTTCACATTAAATCCGGTTTCAAAACTAAATAAAAGAAAAAAAGCAGAATGACGTTAAGTTAACCGAGAGAACGGAAATAAAGCAAAAAATAAAAAGTGAAATATGACTTGATCGAGAAATGATATAGCGAACATTGGGTTCGTAGGCAAGCGCTAAACTTATGTGCTATCCTGGTCGTGATAAATATTGTTAAAAATTGAATGCGGTTCAAAGGTAAAAACATCATTCACACAAGAAAGTACAGGACTCCTTTTTGCCCTTGTGATCTCCATCTTCTCTAATAAGTCAAGCTTCTTTCCCTTGGGGCACTCATGAAGGATTTTTACATTTTCGGGGATGGAAGGAAAGTGTTTTGAGGCCAATAAATGGTCACGGTGATTTCGGTATCCTTGTGTTTATTGTATTCTCTTAAATGTTTCTGCACTCTCGTTATTATTTTCCTTCCAGACTGACCAATGTAAACGGCCTTACAGTCCCCGCAGTCGAGTGAGAAGACTTCCGATTGGGTTAAGGGTTCTCTTCTATCTTTAATGTTTACGAGCTTTTTAAATAATGTGTTGGAAGTTTTGAATGATATCTGTAAATTATAGTTTTTAATAAATTTAGCCAATTGAGAGGAGATACTACCAAAGTAAGTGAGGCAATGAAATCTAGAATTTTTAGTGTTGGTGTTATGGATTAAATTATAGGAGAGCTTGTATTTATTATAAAATTTGAAATAAATTTTATTAATTATACTTAGTGAGAACCCATTATTTACTGCAATCTGTTTAATTGTAGCTTTTTAAATTTGACATATTTAAGCCCGTAGTTATTTTTATACTTTGTATCAATTTGCGAGTGAGACTGATTTATTGATTTTTAGACCAACCGTACTTATGTTGCGCCAAATAAAAAATCTATCGAAGTCATTCTGCAAACGCTTCCGATTACTAACAATGCCACTCTCTAAAATTTTAGGTCATCAGCAAATAACAAACATTTGCTATTTTTAAAACAAGGCGACATTGAAAGGCAAAGTATATGTGTGAAAAAGCTGAGGTGACTGCAATTAGGTCGGAGAGACAGCTGTCTATCTTGACTCTCTGAACACGCCCCTTAAATAAACTTTTATACCACTTAGCCAATTGAGTATGAAAAGCCACAGACAACAACTTCTTAAACAAAACTTGATAATAAACCTGATCAAATGCTTTAGAAAAGTCAGTAAATATGGCATCTACTTACTTACTAGTACGTTCTTTCATTAGGAGCAAGAGATCATAGTGATAAGATAACAAATTTGTTGCAATGGATTTTCTATGGCAAAATCATGCAAAGAATCGGATAAAAAACATAGCCAAAGTAACTATTGCAACCAAATAGTCAAATATCTTAGGAAAATACCTCTAGAGTTTTCAATTTTATCATTTTGGTCATTTTTGGCCACTTTGTTTCCATATTGATGGGAAACTAGAAGTAGTAAAAAGCTATTAAATAGTATAAATAGGGGCAGTACAATAGGACACATCCAATTTTTTAAGAAATAATTAGGGATACCACCAGGCCCTGTGGCAAGTTTATTAGGCAATTGAACTATATTTTCGTAAATATCAGTGACAGACAAATAGATAACATTAAAATTAACACCGGCAGAAGCATTCGTAACAATGTTGGAGGAAGACCCATTATCATATGAGTATAAACAGTTTGAAAATATTGCTTAAACAAGATGTCTTAACCAGAGAAAGCATGTAATGAATAGAGTTGGGTAAACCATGGTTAGAATGTTTATAATTTATAAACTTCCAAAAAGATTTTGGATTATTATTTATTGCATCATCAATAAGTCTAATATAATTGTTATAACAAAGTTATGAAAGATGTTTACACTCCTCTTCAAGGCGAAAGAAATGTCTATAGTTTTCATCTCAGGGTTCATTAACAGATAGCAAATGAGCAATTTTTTTTATCTCTAGTGAGCTTCTTTAGGTCTAAGGAAAACTATTTAGGAATATTGAATGTTGTATATTGTCTCAATGGAACATAATAAGTTATACCTATAGGCAAAATTTCATAGAAAATCAAAATTTCATCAGCTAAACAATCCTGCCAGTTAACAGAAGCAAGGAAATGATTCAGTTTAATATAATTAGCGGTACTAAAATCATAGAACAACTCATCATACCCGAGATCTTTTGACTTTAAAATATTAGAAAATTCAAAGTAACATTCATAGGCAAAGTGCTAAATGCATGAGTTAAGAAGTAGACCACTTGCTTTCAGTACACAGAGAGTACCTAAAAGCAAATATTTAAGTCTAAAAAATGACAACCAAATGATTAAGGAACCTGAATTCCTCGATCTTCTTCTGGACACTGGATAAAAACACCATACTCATCATTGCATCATGCAGCGTCAAGTAAGTTATAATTACCAAGTAAGCAACATCAATGTTGCAAGATGTCTCATAGTGACGGTTGTATAAAATGAAAATGTGATGGAATATAAGCACCACCAACAATAAATTTGTAGTTACCAACTTGGCACAGAGAGGTAGGGGAGACCGGGGCACGTTGGACACTTTTTGATAAAAACTATTATAAGAAGAACAAAATTTGACTTGGAGCTTTCGTTTTCAAGTACCAATAAAACTACATATTTGGACAATAAAGTTTTCGTAAAAACAAAACATCAAAACAACTTTAAGATTTTTTTTTCACACATTTTTATTTAGGTTCAAAATATGACCATAGTGCCCCATACCGGGGCACCTTATACACATCAAAGGGGTACCATGGATATGACACTAAATATGTAAGGCTTAACTTTAAAACACCTATAAATGTTACATTATATGCTATATCCGATATTATAGGACTGCAAATCAATATTAAATCGATCTAAGCTATTTGCCTTTGCAGTTCCACCAATCTGAGCTGGAGAAGGAAGATGCAATACAATATTATCAAAATATATACTAGACTGATCTTCTATAATAGGGAAAATAAAATTGTTACCATACTTGCGTAAAAAAATTTACAGTTAACTTGCATTGACCCGAATGAATCTCTGTAACTTGCCCTATATAATACTTTAACGTTTTTTTTGTAACAAATTTAACCCACAAAAAACTATTTGCTGAAATATCGGCAATGTCTAAAATAACTGGACTTATTAAATGCTTTTAAGGGCTCATTTTTTGCTTTCGGGTATGGGCGAATCATGTCGGGGGTTACGATCTGTTTTTCCGGAGTTTCCATAAAAACTTGAGGTATGAATTGGAGTGTCTAAATTGAGTGTTGTGTCATTGTTAGAGGCGCTGATATGACTACAATTCATCGGAGAGTGACTAAGCTCAGTGATTCTTGAAGTCGATGGTAATTGCAAGCTTTCATCATCTTCACCTGTAACGTGCTGATCCATTGGAAGATCGGTTACTTCGGCTGAGAAAAAATCACTATCTTGAAATATATTTTTGTCAAAGCTAAATGCGAGGGGATAAGCCTTTCCTAACAGTTCCGCTATGTCATATGGAGTTATTCTTTTCCCTGGATTTTCCATTAACCAAGATCTAGAACAATGAAAAAAAATACCTAAATTAATAAAAAATATAAATAATAATATAAATTAATTTTAAAATTCTATAGCTGTTAAGTTCTATAATCGTCACCTTATCCAATAATTGCTTTACTAGAAATTACTTTACCATAATATTTGCTAGTTAAATCATTGCGACATGCAAGAAAAGTTTTTTAACACCTACCTGCAAGCATCATTGTAGTAATGTTTTAACGGCCCATAAACAGTCTTATCAAGTGGCTGCAAACGGTAGCTATTGTATTGAATTGCCATATGCATTAATAGCACAACAAACTGTAATAGTTTTGCCTCTTTCAGCCGAAGTAACTTGATCAACCTGTTTACATCCCTTTTGAGCTAGAACTTTTACAGCATTTTGTGCAGTCGATTTCTGATATATCTGTTCAAGGCTACTAAAAAACTTAGTAACTATAGGTTTATTGAAGTGGCCTCGGGAGTTCTTATAGCGATATCTAGATTTCGCTTTAAAAAAGATGTTAACCAGTCTTCTCCGGCTGACTTATTTTTATCCCAACTTTGAAGCATTTTTTTCTTGTTTACTTTTGCAAATTCAAATGCAAGTTGACGTGCTGCCTTTGGAGTTAAGCCATGGTAAAGCTGGGCACATTTTATTAAATAATCTGCTAATAAAGCCTTTTCTCTTTTATCAAATACTTGCCGCGTAGCATAATTGGGAATCATAGGCGGTAAATCAGCAAGGGTTGCATTGTCCCAATTAATATCTATATGTCCTTACATTTATATATGTACCTTTTTAGTGTAGTTCTGGGAATGCCATATAAAATTGATGCTCGTTTTATGGATAAACCTCCAATTTGTGTACTTTTAACAGCCTCAAGCATTGAATTTGGGTTCGTTTTTCCAATCTCGGTCTTTCTTTTTCTATTGCGAACAATTTTACAGCTCTAAAACAAAACAAGCATGTATTACTATGGTTTATAAAGAAACAATTTGAGATGGGGTTCATTGATCACTCCTTTTAAAAAACTTGGACCACTGTGCCCCAATGTTTACAAAATATTTTTTCAATCGTATTTTAATAAAAACAAAGAGTATTTAATGTTTTATTAGATATAATATTTATAATTTATTAGCACAAAATATTGGTTATAAAATCAATTCTACATACCTATCAAATTTTCGTTTAAACTTGCACCTGTATTTTTTTGACACGCACATGAACCGAATACATCGAATTATGGCAAGACGTCGCATTCGAGTCGCTATTAATCAAGCCATCGCGCTCCGTAAGTTCGTTGGACGTCTAACCTATAGATGGTGTCACTAGAGTAAAGTAAATAAAATAATTAGAAGGAAGTGACCACTGTTCCCCGGTGTCCAACGAGCCCCGGTCTCCCCTACTTCACTCCTCCATTAATGGGACAATGTAAGTGGGCAAGTTATTATTAACAAAAATTAGATCCGGTTCCCAACTTCTTGCTAGTCATAACATTCCTGTCACATCTTAAATATAAGTTAATCATCAGATATATTATTGTTTAAGTTACTTTCAACAAGAATTAAATTCAGCTTAACTTCCCTCAAAAGATTAAATTCAGCATGATATAGATCCTATTTATTCCACGATTTCAAATCCGAGACCGCCGATATTTTGGAAATATGCATTTAATGGTGTTGCTATGAGTTTTTTTGTTTTGAATCAACAACCACTGGCAATCCTCTATGATACCTGATGAGGAGTTCACATTCCCCAGCAATCCTTTTCACTTCAAGGGATTTTTTGCTGCTTTATAGGCATCCTGTTGCATTTTTGTTTGATTGGCGTAATTTATTGCTTGATTTTAAAGCAGGTCTCACCGTCTTAGCATTGCAAATAACTTTAATAGGTCTGAGCTTATTATTTATGGCTTTACCATCGCGAATCACCTTATGAATGGTCAATGTCTCCTGTTGGATTTGAAGTTGTTCACATACAGTAGATAAAGGAGCTTTATCATCCAATCATCATGAAATTATTAGCCCTTTTTACACGTTGTTGAATTCCATAAGAAATGTCGGCAGTTAAAAAGTTAGTAGAGCCATAAGGATGGGGAGAACTATCTTTAACTGTAGCAAGTTTTTCGTTCAGCAATTTGATTTCTTTCTCCATCGCTGTCATTTTTCTTGCAAGAAGAGCACACTTTTGAAAGCCATCTCTGCATAAATTGCAAAAGTACAAAAGCACATGCTTTTGTAAAACAACCACTCTTGATTCAGAGGTTGATAGACCAGAACACTTTTCAGCTGCTTCTACAGCTTTCACATACTACCAATTGCTTTTCATTCAGATCCAAACTACATATACAGTTATAAACTATTATAACCTCAAGTCATAATCCACTAACATTTTAACAATCCTTGGATATTTTGTAAAAATTATTATCAATTAGTAGAGAATACTGATGAGTCCATCAGAGGAACCAATTTTTATTTATTAGGTTTAGGAACTTAAAAATTACTTAAAAATTTGTATGCAGCACAAAGTGTAAACAAACTGAAGGCTAAGGTTATAGTTACACGTTTTTATACTATTGCAACATACTATGTCATTTCATATGGTCTGCGATTTCGTTTCCATACCGGTATAGCCATGGCAATACTAGCTCCTAGTAAGTATGGTTGCCATGCCTTTCTCGCTCTTGTATATTATTAATTCACAAAATCTGTAACACTAGCAGTTGATTTAAGTTTAACAAATGCCTATAAATAAATATTTAAGTCCTTTTATAGGTGTAACTAGATTTATCCAATCCATAGACAGAATAATTGACCAAGGCCTGATAATTTCAGATATACCAGTGATAAGAAACTATTCAGATAAGTCTATAAGCGTAACATTAACAAAGCAAATTATTATCAATTGTATTTCTAAAATAATACAGATTTAAATTAAATCAAAACTCCATCTGTCATAAATGAATAACGAGATATCGACAAGACAATGAATCAATATTTATAACATCCCAAAACATTATTTGAATTAGATTATTAAGAATTAAATTCGATTCTAGGTACTTAGAACTTAGTACTCAGTAATCAGAAGATAAAGTCTGAAAATCAAAATAAAAAGAAAACCATACATCAACATTATGGGGTTTTCCTGAGCATGCTTTTTTATATATTGATCAATGTTTAAATAAAACATTAAAAGAGTACATACATAGTATATACAGGGTGCAAATAAATAGATGCGAAAAAATTCAGGCTTGGATATATTTTAAGAAAAAAACTTTATATGAACGTATGTCCTAAAAGTACTAACTTTTGAGATACCGGGTGGTAAAGATTGAAGAAAAATATATGTTTTTTTACAATACCTGTGAAACCCCTGTAGATATTTTAGTAATTTTTGGTATGCATTTTCTATGCATCAAAAGGCATTCTCGGAGGCTCGCTATTTTTTTTAAATTTGTTTCAGTGTCCGGTACTGGATATTCATGACTTGAGAAATTCATTAATTCATTGTGCCGTAATTCAAAATTCTCCCAGAATTTTTTATCAGATTCGTTGACAAATGCGGCCAATTTTTTAATCGAATACGCAACCTCGGACAAAAGAAAGTCAAGAGTTCAAATTTGCTCAGAAATAAATGAGAATTACAAATACAAACAAAAATTTAAAAAAAAAGTGGCTTACCATATTTTTCATCAAATTTGGTATAAATAAAAAAAAATTAGTGACCCTCAGAAAATGCCTTTTGATGCATAGAAAATGCATACCAAATTTTATTAAAATATCTAGAAGGCTTCTACAGGTATTATAAAAAAACACATAAAGGGTGTCCCAATAAGAGCGCACGTTTTAATTGGTAAATAAAAGTCATAATTTATTTTAAACTGAGTGTTATTTATATTTTAATGTAAAGCTAATACACTGCAATTAAACGTGAAAAATAATATCTGGCAAATGGCCGCCTTGACTTTCGTGACAGACTCTTATTCGTTTTGAGAAATTTTCAATTAGATTTTCACATAATTGCGGCCCAATTTCGCTAATAATACGTCTAATTTCGTTTTTCAACTGTGGAATTGTTGTTGGGTTATTAGCTTATACGAGGGATTTTAAAAAACTCCAAAGAAAAAAGTCACAAGGCGTTAAATCGCATGATCTTGCGGGCCAGTTCTGGTCTCCATTCCGTGAAATGACACGACCGGGAAACTTTCTTTGCAACAATTGAATCACGTGTAGTGTGACATGTCGCACCATCCTGTTGGTACCACATACCGCCCGTATCCATACCATCCAATTGAGGCCATAAAAACTTAGTGAGTATATTACGATAGCGTTCGCTGTTCACGGTAACTGCATTTTCAGCCTCGTCCTCTAAGGACTACGGTCCAATTACTCCACCTGTCCAAAGTCCGCACCAACCAGTGACTGTTAATGGATGCATTTTCTTCTCATGAATGACTCTAGGATTTTCTTCGCCCCAAATTCGGAAATTTTGTTTATTAACAAAGCCATTAAGGTGAAAGTGTGCCTCATCGGTAAACAAAATTTTTTTCGAAAAATCGACATCCATTTGTTGTTTTTGCAATACCCAAGAAGAAAATGTACGGCGCGTCGCATGGTCCACTGGCTTTAATTCATCAATTGAATCTTATAGGCATGTAAATGAAGATCTTTTGTTAGAATTCGGTGGGTAGTGCTCTTCGAAATGTGCAACTGCTGTGCACGATGACGGATAGATGTTCCTGGATTCTCGCCAACACTTTCACGCAGTACGCACTGCGGCAATATTTTCAACAGAATGGCTAGTACGGTGACGTACTGGTGTTTTTACATCCACGACAGAACCATTTTGTTCAAATTTATCAATTAGTCTTTGGACGGTCGTGTGATTTGATGCATCGTGTCGACCAAAAATGCCCCGTAATTTAGGAAATGTTTCCGCAAAACATTCTCCATATTTGTAGTGTGTTTTAACAATAATAATTCGTTGTTCGACCATATATCGTTCCATGGCTACTAATCGCAAACTGTTTACATTATTCTTTTCAGTTTTTTTTTTGACATACTGCGATAAAAAAAGAATGCTGCGTAATTCAAAACGTGCGTTCCTATTGGGACACCCCATATTTTTCTTTAATATTTACCACCCGATATCTTAAAATTTACGCCTTTTAGGACATACGTTCATATACAGTTTTTTTCTTAAAATTTACCCAAGAATCAACCCCTGAATTTTTCGCATCTATTTATTTACACCCCGTAAATTATTAATGCCTACATGCAATAAAGCTGACCTAAACAGACTTTGCAATTTTTTTCAGAGTACTGCAAACAAGATGTAAATCATCTGCGTTGTTCGACAAAGTGGACTATGCAGAAGATCACGATTTCTTGTTGCATAATACTCTAAAAGCAAAACATACGTCATAAAATTCTATTCTTTGTAATAAATCATTTAGAGATGAGTATGATGATATTATGTGTCCTATAAACTTGTACTCTTTTGAATATGACCAATATTTAAGATTTGATCTAACTAAGGATACATACGAGGATTTCAATGTTTGTAAAATCTTTACATGTTCGCTTGCGCTTCTCTGTTTGTTTGCCAATTTGATTCTCGATTTTTCTAAGCGTCTGAATAGGTTGTTGTTTCCGGGTCCGTACCAGTTTTTCAATCTCGGTTTTTGAAAGTGGTAGACATTGATAAAATCTAATTTTCACACATTCATTGTCCAAATAAGTTCCAAACTTTGGAAGTCGATATCTCGGCTTTTATCGAGAAAATTTTAACGGTATTGACTTGGTTTCGTCTTTCCGAATCCAACGAGACCATCCGCAAGGCCGTAGCTCCTATTTATTTTAAATTTAACATGACGTTTCTGTTGGGAAGTTCGAATCTCCAACCGTTAAAAGTAAGTAAATAACAACTATTCTCGAGGCTTATACATTAGATCTTGCAGCACTCTGTAAATAGTCGCGTCGGAGAAACCAGAGTTGCAGAACGCACTGGACTTCCACTGTGGGGAGTGATACATGTTTTGAAATTTTCTCTTCGTAACTCCTACTTTCAATTCAAATATATGTTTTACGTCCAGGATGAGAGGGAGGCTATGGCGGCGTATAAGAGGATGAAGGATAGCAGAGGGTGGCACAATGTTCACTTAGGACAAGGCCATATGACGATTGCTCTTAGGATGTGTAAGAACATACCAATTCTGACATCCTGATGCACTACATAAAGCGGCAAACTAATGAGGGGTTTCAATTCGAAATCCCGACAAGGAAAGAATGGTCGGCGAACCAGATTAGAGAGCCAAGTGGTTTCCAGGCCTGGTACACAGATGGATCATGGACGAAAAGTGCCAATTCAGTCGGAGCAGGAGTATACAGGATGGAAACGAACACGGGGAATCCTTGGAAAAACCACAGTTTTCCAAGCGGAATTGTTTGCTATACTCGAAGTAGCAAACAAACGAGAGCATTGGAAGGTAACGGGGGGATTTGCATCTACTCCGATAGTCAAGCTGCCCTCAAGGCGATTCAGAAACTCAGGGCCAGCTCAGCGCTAGTCCATGAATGCAGAGACGCATTGGAAAGGCTTGCAGCACACAGGGAAGTGAGACTGAGGTGGGTCCCAGGACACCAAGGTGTCGAGGGCAATGAGCGGGCCGACGAACTGGCAAGACACGGTTCCGTTAACCCCTTCGTAGGCCCCGAACCTTGTCTCGGTCTTAGGAAAAAACAAATCTCTCAGGCACTCAATAATTGGGCCTGGGAAAAAAACAAGGAAGAATTGGAGAAGGACAGAAGGATGTAGACAGGCCAAGGAAATGATACCAGACAATGACGGCTCTAAAGCAAGGCGACTGCTAACAAAGACCCGACAAAGTATCAAAGACTTGGTGGGAATCCTGACCGGGTACAACAGTCTAAACTGGCATCTACACCTTCTTGGTATAAGAGAAAGCCCACTCTGTCCGAATTGCGGTACAGGGGAGGAAACTTCATACAACATACTAGGTATCTGTGATAGGTGGAGTCGCCTGAGAAGGAAAATTTTTGGAGCAACGACACTCCAACGGGAAGATCTGGAGTAGGACAACGTGCAAGCCTTTATTAAAAATTGCATTGGGAGTGGAGGCGTAGGGGTGGGTGATTCTGGGGTTGGCGAAAAGGGACTGCTCAGGCCTACTTGCCAAGCTCTAGCTCCTCCACCCTTACTACTACTACTACTACGTCCAGGATGAAGGACTCGATGGGCTCGCCATTATCTCCAACATATACATGAAGTGGTATTACTGAGTGGTACTGCGTCAGCATTTCGTTTCTTAGATCTTCAAGTGAAAAAAAATGGCGGACGAAGTAGAGGTGTGTTCGGGCCGCTCAGACAATTTTATTGTTAGCTCAAAGTTGTGAGTTGTGTAAAAACAAGTTTCACGCGATATGTGTTCACATCAAAGATTCATAGATAAAAATTATTGCCGAAAGTTCAAATATGCACTTACTTTGCGATGGTTGTAAATCGTTACCATCAATGGCCGACACTTCTATTGTTTTGTTGCTAAGAAATGAAAAAGAGTGCAGTAGCAGGGAATTTAATATCTGCATGAAACTTTGTCATGAGGTGCAATACTCAAATAAGCTTCAAAAGGTACTTATTAAGACTTACGAAGATCAATTGGAAGATCTGAAAAAAAGGTAAACAATCCGCTGCCCATAACCTATTCGGAGTCTTGTCTTGTCTTGTCTTGTTGACTTGATGGCTCTGCTGCAAGGCAATTGCCAGCCCGATTTGTGTGAGATCCTACTTTATCTGGCTCTGGACCATGTAGGAGTCTCAGGATACTTTGCTGCACTGTAACTCTTTGATAAGGAAATACAACTTATGATTGGGCCTCTAGGCGTATTCTGTTTCTATCTAAGGCTGTAAAACAGTAGGAATATTAGTGATACAACAGAGGGAATATATGACCACACCAATGCACTAAAACAAGCAATTAAGGCAGGATTATAGGACAATTCAAGGTTAATGGAAAGTTGAGCTTTAGATTTTAATCTGGTTAATGTTTATGAACCGCATGATTATCTCTATTGTTTCATCGTCCGGAGCAGATAAGATGTCAGTCATAGATAATGGTGATACTCCTTTCTTTAATACAAAGATCTTATATAGGTCAAAATTAATAACGCAATTAATTGGGCACTCAAAGAAAATATGGTCCAAGTCGTCCCATAAACCACAATCACACAAAGGGTTATCTTTTATGTTAATTCGATAAAGGTGGGAGTTAGTCAAGCAATGTCCTGTACGCATTCTAATAATTGTTGTGATATGTCTTCTGTCTTTATAGTTCAAGTTAGCAAACCATTTTTTGTTGGTAAATGTGGGTTGTACCCTAGCATATCTGCGATGATGGTTTAACACTAAAATTTTCCACTTGTCCCTAAATGTATTTATTATTTCCTGCTTTAAAATGTTGAATATATCCTGAATATCATAGAGCATTCTTCTAGGGATGTTTAAATCAGTTCCCACTTTGGCCAGAATATCTGCCTCATCATTGCCTGGTATATCTGAATGACCTGGGATCCAAGACAGTCTAATATCATAGCCATTGTTGTTAGTCATGGCAATTAATCTTTTAGTTTTAAGAACCCAATATTCAGAGTTTGCTGTAAAAAAAGAGCCACTGAGCTTTGTAATTGCACCTTTTGAGTCTGAAAATATTATTGCTCTCTTGATTTGTTGCTTAATAGCGGTTTCTACAGCATCATGAATAGCAATTATTTCGGCCTTATAAATATTATGGTTATCCGGCAAACGTGACGAGAATCTATAGTTCAAGGATGGGATAGATATGCCAAATCCCACCCTGTTGCCCTTTTTTGAAGCATCAGAATAAATAAATGTATAGCGGATTTTTAAGTTGTTGGTTTCGTCTATAAATTTATTTCCTGTCATGATATCTCTCTTTTTTAAGTTACATTTTATAATTTTTAGAGACCCACTTAGAATGTTTAAGGGGATTTCGTAACATGGAAATTTTTCTCCTCTATAGAGTAAGGTTATGTATGGTCTGTAGCTTTGAAATGCAGTCACTAGATATGGAGTTTTATTGTTATTCCAAAACTCAGGTCTATTTATTATTTTAGATCTAATATTATTTATGATTTGAATAATAGGGTAATTTGTAATTAATAAAAATTTCGAAATTAGTTTGGAAGCCAGTAGTTTTCTCCTGTATTCTAGGTCTATCATAGATGCTTCCGCTAACAATGCCACTCTGGGCGTAGAGCGCATACATCCCATACATATGCGTAAGCCCTCGTAAAACACCACGTCCAATCCATTCAGAGCCGTTCCTGCACATGGTTTAAAAAATATTGAACCGAAATCTACATGAGATTGTACCAAAGCAAAAAAGGCAGTCAAGAGGGTGTTTGGGTCTGCACCCCACCATACTCTACACAATGCTCTTAGGACGTTCAGTGACTTTTTTGCTTTATTTTTAATTTTTAAGATGTGAGGTGGCCACTTTAGATTCTCTTGCAATACTATTCCCAAATATTTGACGTTTTGTTTAAAGGGGATAACTGAATTATTAATTTGTATGGGAGGTGGGGTGACACTTTTTCTCCCTCTAGTGAACCACATTGCTTCACACTTATTAATCGATAAGGATAGGTTGTTTTCCCGGAGATATAAATCTATGCGTTCCAGGGCAATGTTAATTTTATTAATCATTGTAGCTACGTTTTTGCCCTTGATTATTACTGTCAAGTCATCGGCATATCCTATTACAAATGCATCCCCCAGGTTTAAGTCAAAAATGTTTTTTATATAAATATTAAATAGGATGGTACTCAAAGGGGAGCCTTGTGGAAGACCCATAGTTGTCAGCACTGGACCCAAGAATGACCCATTATTGCTCCTACAATACAGAAGTCGGTGTGTAAAAAGTTTGTAGATTACATTACACATATGACTGGGCACTTCCATGTTTTGTAGAGTATTATACATTTTATAGATGTTTACATTATCATATGCTGCTTTTATGTCTAAAAAGACTGCTATAACTGATTCAGAGGAAAGAAATGCATCATTAATATAAGATGTGATAAATGCAATATTGTCATATATGCCCTTTCCCTTACGGAAACCTGTCTGTCTATTTGAAAATTTCAGATCATGTTCCAGTTGCCAATCCAGACGATTCTTGAGCATAATTTCTAAAACTTTAGCACCACATGATGACAATACAATTGGTCTATAATTGTCAGGGTCCATTGGGTTTTTATTTGGTTTCAAAATACTAACAACATTGAATTTTTTCCAGGATATCGGTATTTCCCCTCCCATTAGGATTTTATTGTAGATATTTAAGAGAATTTGTTTAGCTTTAAAGGGCAGAAATTTGAACATTTGATAGGATACATCATCCATACCTGGTGCAGATGATTTCTTTTTATTTAAGGCCAGGTTTAACTCATTTAAGGAAAAAAGCAAGAAATTGTCATCTCCATTGGCCGGAACCAGATTGAAACTGGGGTCTATATTTATAACTGACATATTGTCTAAAATGGATTGCTTAAAATTATCTGAAATTACGTGATTAAATCTACTTATTTTAGAGTTGTTATTAAATTTTTTAATTTTGTTCCAAACATATGTGATACTCGAATTCCTATTTAAAGTGCCACAAAAAAGTTTGAATTTTTCTTTTTTTTTATGTTTTAGTTTTTTCCTAGTTATTGCAATTGTCTTTTTAGCCATAATATAGTTTTCTGTAGATGGGGCATTATTAAAATTTGTTATGGCATTTTTTCTTTCCCTAACCCAAGATGTACATTCATCATCCCACCATGGATTACCCCTCTTCATAGGTGTTCCAACCAATTTTATTGGAATTACTTGTTCAGAAACCTCAAAAATTATAGACATCAATTGGTCATAATCCAGATTATAATTAAGATCTGAGAGCTGTATTAAGAGTTTATCATGATAGGCTTCCCAATTTGCCCTTTTGAAGTTTCTGATATTATAAGGACTAGCAATATTATTATGTAAGTTAACATCACCGTTATCGTTAAGAATAACGCATATGGGAAAATGATCACTGTTACCACAGTCTTTAATAACATTCCATGTCGCTTGTGTAGCTAATTTTCCGCTTACCAAAGTTAAATCTACTGCACTTGGTGTTGCAAGGGCTAGTTGGAACAAAGTTGGTGAGCCATCATTCAAAATCACAAGTCCATTATCTTGAATAAAATCACTGATAATTCTACCACCTTTATTAGGTGTGGCTTTATCCCATAAGGGATGATGGGAGTTAAAATCCCCCATGATTATTATATTTTTAGCATTATAAGAAATCAATTTACTTAAAACTTCAATAGATATATTGTTATGTGAATTACAATAGAAGTTGACCACTTGTAAATTACCTATCTCTACTATTATATATTGTGTGTTGTCTGATGAAAAAGTTTCGATTTCCTTAAAAATAAGATTTTTTTTAATACAGGTGACCACTCCCCCATAACCGTCATGTCTGTCCTGCCTGATTGTAGCATATGTATTTAGATTGAAGGTGTCGTTAGTTTTTAGCCATGATTCATTTATTAAAACAATATCGGGACTTTCTTTATGCACAAGGCTAATTAAATTGTCCCTATTGGAATTTAAACTTCTCAGATTCCAGCAGATAATTTTTAGTTTATTTCTATTTAACATAAGGGTGTGAAGCAAGGTAGACTTTTAGGTTGAATCGGATTGAAAACTGGGATCAATATCCATGTCAAGGTTTTGGTTGTACAATATACTTTGGATTAATCTTTTATTATGTTCTGAGGTGTTTAAGATTGCATTAATAATATGCCTGACATCATCAGGGTAAGGAGGTTCTTGTAAATTATAAGTGTGAACTGCACTAGTACTAGGCAATGATGTATTTAAATTATTTTCTGAAATTTGTGGAAAAATGGGTGCTCTAGTTTCTTTTTGAGGTCTTGAATTGGGAAACATTAAATGTTCATTATGTGCTTTTTTGTCATAACCCTTATGGATTATGCGTTTTTTCCTATTGTTTTCAGTGACAACTTGTTGAAAAGATCTTTTTATAGGTGCTGTTTTTGCATGTTGTGTGCGTCTCTGTGATGGTTGGATTGTATTTTCTGAAGGGTCTTGTCTGGTTATATTTTGTAAGCTTGGGAATTCTGTAGGACGATATACAAATTCATCTCTTGAGATGTAGTTTTTTTTAATGATTTCGCTAGCATCATAAAAGGTAATATTTTCGAAAGCCATTAGTTCCTTAATATTTTTCTGTCTGATGTACTCTGGACAGCTTTTGTCTGTTGACTTGTGTGGGTTTTTGCAATAGAAGCATTTAATTTCACAACAGGAGTGCTCCTCTTCATTGTTATTTTTTTCCTCTGCACATGTAAAACACCTCTCTTTGCCTTTGCAATTTGTACGAGTATGTCCATAGCGCAAACATCTAAAACACTGTGTTACTGGAGATATATATATGGATACTGGTCTTTCGAGCCTATATAAATTTATAGATTTAGGAAGACAAACACCCTTAAAAGTAAAGAGGACTGACCCAGTAGGTTCATATACGGTTTCTTTATCTTTAACAATTCTACGATTCAATCTCCTGACTTCAAGAATTTCAACTGCACTATTTGTTTTGCAGCACTCTAAGAGTTCTCCTTCCCCTATTTCTAAATCTATCTGCCTGACTAACCCTTTGCATGTCACAAAATTAAAAGGAATGAAAATTTTATACCCTTTATTGAGTAAAGTTTTATTTTTTACAAAGTTATTTGCTGCTTGATAATTAATGAATTCTACGGAAATTCTATTTAGGCCTTTGTTTTTAATTTTTTTAACATCATTAAGGTTCAGGTTAAAGATATCTCTAGCAATTTTTATGTTATTAAACTTGCCTATACTGAAGCCCACTTTTTCAGTGGATTCCAGATAAACTAAAAATGGACCATTATCACTTTGAGAATAAAGAATTGGTTCTTTTTCAAGTTTGGTATTTGTAGAATCTTGAAGAATACCAGCATTACCTACAACACATTCCTTTGAACTTTTTACCTTAGGCAGGGGGGGCCGCCCCCTCCCCCTGTATCGCTCATATTACTTTAACTGAAAGCAAGAATTTAAGACAAGCATGCACAAAATGAAAAAATTCTAGCCAAAAAGCAGATGATGTAAGCCAAAACAATGAAAAGCCAATACAACGTATAATAAGCTCAACTTACCGTTAAACAACGTACACACAAACAATAAGAGATTAGAGGGAAAGAGTTAAAAACACTGCCTCCAAAAATCAATGTAGCCTCTAACGCGAACGAAGCCCGAATGCCTATTCGGAGTCAACCCAAAAAAACCGCGCGCAACCTCTAATTATTGACGTCAATGCGCAATCAAGTAGAGATCGGCAACCACCGCTACAGCGAAGGGCCAGTGCATCCAACAGTAAAAACCTAAATACTCCTAGTGACATGACCTTACCAGCTGATTCTGACAGTGTCAACGAACTGCGTGGGAAGGTAGATGTAAACTTCCGAAAAGATATTATGGATGAGTTGCAGCACCTGGAACTCAAACCATAAAACAATCTAAAATCTAAGGAGTTAAAACATATAAAACAATCTAATGATGAGGGCTGGAATAAGGTAAGGACAAAAGGACGTAGAAACAGACACTTTGTTATTGGAGGGTCTAAAGAGACTTCTATATAGGGTGTCCCTAGACAGGTATCATTACATGTATCACGTCTGAATCCCACAACTGAACCTAATGACCTAAAACATACACTACCGCTCAAAAGTATTTGCCCACATAATATGACTGTTTTAAAGTTATAACTAAAAATAATAAACCCATCATTTATTCTTATAAAGCGGTTTATTTATAACAAAATGAATATAAACAATACATTTTTCAATTAATTAAATTTAAGAAAATCAAATTTTGTATTCATCTACATGTCCGCCTCTTTTAATAACAGCTTCACAGAGTTTCGGTAGTCTTCTAATTAATTTGTCCAAAGTTTCCTGAGGTATCTTGTGCCACTCTTCTTGGATGATCCTCCAAAAGTCTTCTTTTGATATGGAGCATGATTTTCGCCCTTGTCTATTCAGTTCATCTCACAGTAATTCGATAGGATTAAGGTCCGGTGATTGTTGGGGCCCTACCATAACTTTCAGAAGATGTTGCCTTTGTAATTAACCTAAATATTCTTTGCACAATTTCGACGTGTGCTTGGGGTCATTGTCATGTTGAAAGATGAAGTTTTCCCCAATTATTCGAGTACCAGAAGGAAGTACATTGTCACTTAAAATTGTTTTGTAACCCTCGTTTCGAAGAATTTCCTCTATTCTAATTAGATCGCCCACTGCAGATCCTCCGAAACAGCCCCACGCCATCACCGAACCACCACCGTGTTTAACTGAGGCCACCGTACAGTTCTCAGCAATCCTTTTATTGATATAACGACGAACAAAAACTCGCCTCTTCGTTCCAAAAACCTCGAATTTCGACTAGTCACTCCAGAGAACTTTCTTCCAGTCATCAATGGTCCATTCTTTGTGTGATTGGGCCCACTCAAGTCTTTTCTTCTTATTAACATTCTTCAGTAGCGGTTTTCATACAGCTAAACATCCTTTAAGACCAGCATTATAAAGTCGCCGTTTGACTTTTACTGTCGAAACACTGACCGCTTTTTTACGCTCCTTGTTGATTTTTGCTGTGATTTCAAGGGTGGTAAGGCATCTATTGCGTTTGCTTGTAATTATAATATTTAAATCCTCCTCTGAACTTGTTGCCTTTGGCCTTCCCGATCGAGGTTTGTTGCTAATAGTCCCTTCTCTGGTGAATTTCCTAACATTATAATCCGTCAAAATTTGACAGTTAGTCTTTCCAGCCTTATGAAGTTCAATGATAACACCTTTTGTTTCTACCGATAACTCTTTTGTTTTAGCCATTTTAAAGAATGTTAAAAAACCAGCAAAGAAGCGGTGACAATCGTCAATAAGCAAGCGAAATTATTTACCAATGTTACACAAAATCAATTCTTGAAGACTAAGCACCTTTAAATGTTTCAAATTTCATCGGAAACGAGCTGTAAACAGATTAGTTTTTTAGAAGAAGTGCATATTTTCACTACATTGTTTGTTATTTGCAAGACTATTTTTAAATACTTAGTGTTTTTCAACGAACCATAGTTGATAGGTATGCTGTTTAAGCATATATGCAATTTACAAAAGATATACAATCTAAATATAGGTATAAATATAAGATTCTTGTATCTAATTTAAAATATTAAAAAGAATACATGGTGGGCAAGCATGGTAGTTTTGAGCGGTAGTGTATTTATTAACTGCAGAATTTTTATAAGTTCAATGTAAAATGCATCCATCAAAATAACCAAACATATATGCATCCATGAAGGTGACCATAACCCAGAAAAATTTCAGGAAGGCTTGGAGGTAGGATATTTGGCCCCAGGGCCTGTAAATCGGTTTTTTGTGAGAAGTGCAAGATTTTGTGCAAAAAAAAAAGATTTCTGGAAGCAACGTCACGCAAAACCAAGGAATCTTTAGATAGCCCAGTGTTGATATTCCGAATATCTGGAGATCCCTACTGTCGGGGCACTGGAAAATCTAATGCACTTCGCACATGGCCGCACGTCACACGTCTTTAGTATATATAAGCCTATATAATGTTGTTGTTAGTTTATACTTGATAACAGTTAAAAATAGTTCGAAGTTCGAAAATTAGACTTTTTCAATATCTACCTCAAAATATTACTCCAAACAAGCGAAAACTCCCGAATATTGGAGTACAGCTGGTATATTCACGGTAATTAAGATCATTACAATATTAACTCCTAAAGGTATGGCATAACAAATAGTTCTAGAAAGTCGATGTATTTCATGTATCTTTGGGAATTCAATGGAGAGGTTATAAAGGTAGATAAAAGAGTCCTACTACTGCGAAAGTAGGAGAAAGCTTACTGAAGGAATTATTTCTCGTTTAGCAGCAAATTCTAAACGGCATTATATCTCTTCTTCGACAACGATAAACCCAAAGGCCATTTCCGATTTAAAAATTGTTACTTTTACCGACTGATTGAGGTTTTTGTCACAATATAATAGACAAAATATAATAGTCAAATTCAAGTATACAAACCCCTTACAATCAGTGTTATCTACTTTTTTCAAATGCATATAACCAATTTTCCTTATCTGTTTACATGTGATAGTGCTAATTGCTCTCAGTTATTTTTATTATCTCAAATTTTAATATCATTAATTTTTATTGATCAGAATTTTCTGAAGTCATCAAAGATAAATAGCAACACCTAGTGGGTAGTTACTATAATATCATGCAATAATCATATATCAATGCATAACTAATTTACTCTTAAACGATTAAGAGCCGGTAGGTCTGGTTATCTCGATAGCCAAATAATTCACCTACTTAGTTCTATAGAAACTATTACACATAGTGTATAAAACATTTTCGAGTACTAACATTTTGAATTTATTTCAGGTTTAACAGCAATCCACAAATGTTTCGAAAACACCGCACCAAAGCAATACCGCCCCCACAAATCAACGGGCACGAGCTGGAGAATAATAATGTAGTAAATAAGAGTCCTCCAGAATCTCCAATAATTCACTCCCTGCAATTTTACTGTCAACTGGCCCATGGAAGTCCGACAGCTTTTGTATCCGGATTCTCAAATGTCAAAGAACTTTATAAGAAGATTGGAGATGCTTTCGATATGCCCGAATCTGAGGTAAGAAATAGTATAATTAAGTGAAATATAATAACCCTATTCTAAGTTAGTTATTGGCTGTATTAAATGTGCTAAGCTGTATTTCTTTAGTCTTTTTTTTGCGTGTATAGTCAAGTACAGTCAGTCAGAGTAACCATAATTGTACGACTTACGATACCTTACGAGGTGATACAAACTCGCACGATCGCTTTACATGTGATACGCTCAAGAAGTGCCTGAAAATCCATGCATTAATACGCAATATAAATTCATAGGCAAAGTCTATGTCAGTAGTGCTTCACCGATTCCCTAGTTGAACTGGCCGCTGAGAGGCAGTGTTGCCGCAGCGGAAATTTAAAATGTACTGATTTTTTTTTTTTTAATTTACTGAATTCAGGAAAAATGTACTTAATTGAAAAATATACTAAAAACATGGTTAAATAATCTGTTTTTTAAATTTAATACAAATATTATTCTAACATAAAGGACTTATTATCCTAAATAGTAGTGCAGATTTTATCCTTATCTTAATTAGCCTAACTACAAGTACTTATATGCACCTTAAAGTAAATTAACGCTTTGTCGGGTTCCCATGAAAAACAAGTATTTCCCTTTATAGATTATTTGCTAAATAATAGCGCCTCTACACTACTCTACAGTTTTCGTTTCTAGTTTGTTTCTATATTTAGTTTTAATTATACTTAACATTGAAAACACTCTTTCAGCAGTAGCGCTACAATTACTTTGAACAAAACTATTAAGTTAGGAAATACGAATTCCCCAGAGTAATTTTTAAATTTTTCTATATGCAAAATGACCTCCTCAATATTATTAATTTCCTCATTAATTTTATATTTATTTAAAAAGCCTCCATTCTAGGTTTAGGTCTTTAAGGTATTCTTCTTTAATTATGTTGGGAAACTCTGCTGCTAAAAGAGATATTGAAGGTTTATTTGGCTTAAAAATATTAGTTATATTTAAAAAGTTTGATATTTGGTTAAGAATTTTGTTAGAAAAATATACCCTTGTTCTTATTTCATAACACAAGTTAATATAAAAATTAAGACAGTTAAGACGAATTTGATGTATTTCAATTTTTGATAGATTTGTGAAGTTCAAATCCTGCACCATAGTAAATATGTTCAATATTTTAAAAATAATCTGGGTTTTTTGATTTATACGGGATATATCAAGACTATCAACGATTTCGTCCTTCATGTAAAATTTCAAAATCATCTTATAATTAGCAGTTATTGTAGGGATCAATGTAGTAATTCTAGAACCTCCACTTTGGAATTCCAAATTCGTTTTACATACAATTTTAAGTATATGTGATGAAATATAGTTTAATTTATTTATTGTTTAGTTCATATTTAGCATCCCATTGCTCCAAAATACGCTTCACAGCTGCTTCTAAGGATAACTACCTCGTTTAAGCAGGGCGCAATCATTTATGTGGCTCTGCCTGTACAAACCGCTGAAATTCCTCATGTTGCCTTTTAGCACTGTGTGCAAAATAATTATAAACTCTTCTGGCAAAATTCTCTACATGATTTGGTAAAAATGCGCAGGCCTTGGAAGCACTTAGATGTAATAAATGTGATAAACAACCCATAACAAAATGGTATTATTTCAAGAAATTTTGGAATTTCATGTTTTGTAATACTTAAAATTGCTACATTAAATATTGCTTCGGCATTAGCTTGCTCTAATTCTATTAACCCGTTTTTTCCCAGAGTTCCGATATTGGAAATGTCATTATTGTCCTGGTGTTCCAAAATCGGAACGACCACGTTGTCCCCGTCTCTTTTGTGAGAAGCGTGCTCTTAACTATCTTTCCGTCGCGCGGTCGTGTCGTGTTAGTGTCGTTCTGGCTAGCATAAGAGAAGGTTTAATGTGCGTTTTTGCAAATTCCGCATTTATTGTGCTAATTACTGATTTTTTTTTAAAGTTCACAATTTGGCGTTAAAAAAGTAAGTACAATTTTTATAGTTTTGATAATTAAATTGTTCTACTGCAAAGAATTTATTGTAATGCTAATGCTAATGTAAATTACCTTAGTGCTCGTCAAATGCAGTCAGAAGCTTCTCCTAAAATAAAGAACATTGATGGAGTAGTTTATATAGGAGATAATGATCAGGATAAAAATATTGAGGAAATCTTCGCAATCGATTCGCAACCAGGAACCTCAGGCCATTCTATCGTAAACGATAACTCTCCTGAATTATCTGATGGTAATGCAAGCGACGATAGCGATAATATACCTCTAGCTCGATTGGTAACCCAAGCTAATATAAACAGAACAAATTTAGAAAGAAGCTGGAAAAAAGTGGAATTGAATAACTCCTTCCCACAATTTGTTTCTCCGAAAGAGCCTGGCGCAAACGCCGACATATTTCCAGATACTGTTGCGTGCTTTGAATCATTTTTTGATATGGAACTATGTAATTATTTAGTAGAAATGTTTAATTTGTATGCCAGACAAAAAGGCAATCATAATTTTAGTACTGATGCAGGAGAACTAAAATGCTTTATTGGTATTTTATATTTATCCGGGCATTTACAAGTTCCAAGATGGCGTATGCTTTGGGAGGTGGATACTGATACATACAATCCATTAGTAGCAAACGCAATGCGAAGAAATCGGTTTGAATTGTTAAAAAAATTTGCGCATTGTGCTGATAATAATGATTTTGAACAAGACAATAAATTTGCGAAGTTGCAATCACTTTTCAACATGTTGAATGACCGATTTTTGTCTTATGCTCCGCTTAACGAAAAACTGTCTATTGATGAAAGTATGGTACCATATTTCAGAAGGCATGGAGCGAAGCAGTATATAAAAGATAAACCTATTAGGTATGTGTGAAAAATCTGGGTACCTAATACAATTTAATCCCTATCAAGGTAAGCAAGCAAATAGACGCTACATGGAGCTAGGATTGGGAGGATCTGTAGTGATGACCTTATATGTAGTGATTTTTTCCTCCCTAAAATTCGTCAATTCGCTCCAGAAGATCGAAGTAGGATATACAGGTACAATCAACGAGAATAGATTAGAGAATTGTCCTTTGCGCAATAAAATGCAAGAAAAAAAGGGTACAAGAGGCAGCTTTGATTATTCTCAAGACACTAATTCTCAAATAACAGTTACCTTATGGAATGATAACCGTCCTCCGGTGAATCCTGTTGGTCAAGTTAGTCGGTGGATTTCCAGTGAGAAAAAAAAATGCCTGGTTCCTCAGCCTTTTGTAGTCGGGCAATACAATAAATATATAGGTGGAGTGGACCGAATGGATCAAAATATACACTATAGAATTGGGGTTCGTTCCAAGAAATGGTGGTGGAGTCTTTTCGCATTTTGCTAGGACTCGTGCATACATAACGCCTGGCAGTATTACAGACTTCAACCAAATGGCAAAAAAGTGGATTTTTAAAGTTTCGAAGAGAAGTGGTGCAGGTATATTTAAGAAAATATGGAAGGCCTATTTCAACTGGAGGACGCCCTAAAACATTTGCACAAAGCCGTTAAATGCTCGGAACCATAATCAAATTAGGTACGATGGTTTGAATTATTGGATTATTCCAGCCACAAAACAGAATAGGTGCGCCCTATGTCACAAAGACTCGACTAAGATGTGTGAGAAATATAACCTCAATTTATATGAGGCTTGTTTTAAAGGCTATCATGTGTCCACTTAATAATTATTTTATGATTTTTTAAATTGACTTTTGTTCATAAAAATTAAAGTTGGTTTTAATGCACCCATGTGTTCCCAGTGTTTCAAAAATGGAACATCAATTTAAAAAATAAAAAAAAATTTTAGAAACAAAAAAACAAATTTTCACAGAAAAATATAATCAGTTAATTTGATTTTTTCAAAAAATATAATTTTCAAAAGTTTTGCAAAACTCGGGCATAGCAGGTAATTTTAATTTATTTAAACTTGGGAAAAAACGGGTTAAACCAAAAAAAGAATCTATCTAATATTGGCAAGAGACATTTCAGCAAATGGTCCTAATTTCTCAGTTACTAAGCCCGTTGCTTTCGTACGGGAACATTGAATTGACTTTATTATATTTTTTTCCGGCAGAGAGGCAAGGAACTTAGGGAGATGCTCAAAAATTAAGAATGGCAAATTATGTTCTACAGCAAGAGTGCATAATTTCAATTCTGCTACCTTAACTTGATCCTGGGCTATTTTGTTAGGGATATTAAGTAATGTTTCATCAATGCATTTTGTGCCTTGGGTACTCTTCAGAGCCTTTTTATGAGTCTCTAAAGATTCCTGACGTTTCAGATGTTTTTTACCACCTACCAGGGATTTCTGGCATGATATGCAGTAGGACTTTCCAGACCTTTGTGTAAGCCATTTAAAATCCTGAAAAGAAAATATTAATATAAAAAGCCATACTATCAATTAAACTTACTTACCATTTGCCAATTTTCACGAAACTTTACATCATATAATTTTCGCTTTTTGGCAGGCGTTTCATGTCCCTCACTTTCTGAATGATCACTACTATCAACTACTTGTTGAGAAATAGCTTGAGATCTACTGTACGAAGGTAGTGTTGAAGTAGATGGTTGGGAAATATCTGGAACTGGACTAAATGGCTGAGACAAACCTGAAGTAGACGGCTGAGAAGACTCTGTTATTAGGAGGGAGATTTCGAATAACAAATCTAAAAGGAAATTAAATTAAAAAGCTGCATGGTAAATCTACCTGTACTCTTAATACAAAAAATTTAGCTTTCTTATTGTAATTTTGCCTTTATTCTTTAAATATTAAATTAAAAAACAAATAAATTAAGAGACTGGAAAGTTATTCTCAAATTACAAAATAGCTAAAGCCTTCTTAAGAAGTCATTTTTGCCTCTTTAGTTACTTACCTGTCCATTTTATTTAAATATAAACCACTATACCAACTTTAATAACAAGTAAATTTTTCATAAATCAAATTCTTTCTTGGTAAAAAAACTCTTACTTCGTAATTGGACTTGGACTTTAGGCTAGTTTTAATGGCTTCTGCTATGAGGCAATCTGCCAGCACGATTTGGAGATTCGGGAAAACTGTCGGGCATGTACCCTGTTCCTCGAATCGATATTTTTACAATTTTCAATACTGAAATGCACGGTGACGCCTCCCCTACGATGCATCCGGCATCATCCGGCCTGGCTACCGGCGTGAATAGGTTCAACTACCACTAGCAAAGGGCAAGGGCAGGAAAGGGTCTAGGAAGGGTTCCAAAGGATAGGAAAGGAAAGAACGACCACGTGTTGACTGGGTGCAGGATGACGCGGAAGTGGGCTTAATACTTTCACTAAATTTACTTCTTAAAGGCACGTTATATCCAACGGCAAGGGGTAGGAAAGGGTTTAGGAAAGGAATCCGAAGGATAGGAAAGGAAAATAACGACCACGTGTTGACTGTGTGAAGGATCACGCGGAAGTGTGTACTTCGTAATTCGTGGCAAGAAATAACTCACATAACCTATAACAGAAAATAGGGGAATACCCGGTGAAAATGTAAGGTAAATTTTGTGAAACCGGCAAAACGTGGCATATCGCAGTTTCCATTGCATCAAATAGCAAAAATTGTAGCTTTGAGACTTTGATGATAGATGGCATTGATGGCACATCGGCACATACTGTATAAAAATCTAAAATTAACTTTAAGTTAAATTAGATATGTATTTATGTTTTTTTCACTTTAAAAAAAACATATTTATATGCGGTACTGAAAGTACTGAAAGCAACCATTTTGTACCGAATTCAGTACAATTGTACCGAAACGGCAACACTGCTGAGAGGTAGAATGTATTTTCGCGTAGTGACCACCACACTCACGCAATTTGGGATCGTTCGGGTGCTCCAATCGTACATTCCCGCTAGTCCTCTTCCTCCTCTTTAGGCCTTCTCTACGTTTTGGTTGGACCTTTAGTAAGTAAACTCTGTCTTTCTCTCTTCAACTTGTGACTTTTTGTCCTATTTAAAGGATGCACACGTACCCAAGACCTGTATTTTAACAAGTAATTTAAAACAAACATCACAATATATTCTTCGTATATCATCTGCTGATAACAGATATGATAATATTGACTTGTTATCTCAACAGTATAAAAGTATGCATCGAAAAAAGAATACCCACCATTATTTATTATTGAATTTAGTCCAAGTCACAGTCTTGCAAAAGTCTTGTATATTGATTAAATAACAGTGGGCGCGGACTATAAATATGTTGCTGGCAAACGCCATTTGCTGAGTTCTAGACTTTTTGGTTACAGGATATCGAACGGATATTACCTTCATTTTTGCACACATTATTTTTGCGGCATTTTGGGTTCGAATAAGCAAAAAATTTGCTAGATTATAATAATATACTTGTAATTCAGTATATTATTATTACTACATTTTTAGTAATATTTTCCTAAAAGAAATTAAATGAAAAACCTTAATTTTGGTATACAATACTCAGTAGATACTTCACAAATATGTGGACATTTGGCGGTTTAAAGAAACATGAAAATCCCTATGCAGGGACGAATGCAAAGACTCATTGTTAGGGCTATGCCAGAGAACTGTGAGATCATCAGCAAACAAAATTAGTTTTGCCGGTATGCCAAGATTTGAAAGATCATTGACATACAGAAGAAAACATAGAGGTCTCAGAACAGACCCCTGTAGAACTTTCCAGCGAAGGATTTTGATCCCATGATAGGCTGTCGATGGTCATATAAATATAATAAAAATCATCAAACTGTGTCACGCCCCTAAATCCATGGAGCAATATATCATGGCTCACACAGTCAATGCCTTTGACAGATCATAAAAGACTGCCGTCGAAACCTTGCCACCATTAAATCGGCCATAAAATTCATAAAGAAAATTATATATATTGTGTATTAAGAGATTCCCGAAAATCAAATTGAAACCTAGCAAGGATGTTATTAAGCCTCAACCATCTTCTCAATGATATTGAACAAAGTGTACAAAAGAGAGATAGGTCCACAGTTGGAGGGATCGCTCAGATTTCCATCCTTATTAATGGAAACATACTTAGCAGACTTCAGACAACCCGAAAATATACCCACAGTCCATGAAGTATTAATCGCATTTACGAGGAATGTCCGACTGTCTGACTAAAATTACTTTTCGTTCTTTATAGGTTTGAAAATACTTTTTAGTTCAATCAAATCAGTAGACAGGAAAAAGAAAGAATGCGTCGTTTTTGTTATACAGTTCCAACGATACTACAAAAGTAACAATTAAGTTCAACAATCCTCCTTAGGCTGTACAACTTGTCGATAATTACCTTTATACGGTATATAGAACGATAAGCAATAAAAAGTCTTTCTTACTCAAGTAAAGTATTGATGCCATACTTTACTGGAGGATCAGTAAACTTTCTAATGGTATGAAGAGCACGCACATTTTTGAAAGATCGCTATAAAACTCACCAATGCTATTACGATTATCAAAACAGAAATTATGATATACTTAAGCCAGACTTTGACCGGTTTAAAGGTCAAGGAATGAAACCTTGCAATAAAATTGTCTATTTGTATTTCAACAAATATCAAGGCTTTTGACTTTAAAAAATTCAAGAAATAGTTTTTTAATTCAAGAAGATTTGATTTTCGTTATGCAGTTCCTACCCAGTTGAATAAAAATCAGCTCGCAGGGTCTAAGACCACTCACATCCCCTAGGATATGAAAATAAAACGTCAAAGATGCATTAATTTTGCTGTAAATCAAAAGCAGTAACTAATTGAAAAAAAAACAAAAATCCCCGCCTTCGCCCTTCGTTACTTACTCTACAAATTGCATAAATAATCTTATAACGGTGCTAAAATTACTCTCATTTTTTACTTTTTACCATGGTCGTCCAAGTATGTATGTCATACATAAGCGGTACTTTTGCGCGAGTCGTTGTTATTAATTTTAATTGAATCAACAAGACATTCGTTGTTCGCCTGCCACTTGGAATTGTATATTAAGTAAAAGGATTGTTAATACTTTGTTTCGTAAAATTGGGTTTCACTTTTAGTTAATTACTTAAACGCACTTTTTATAAACGTTAGGATCATTATGATTCTAAAACTAGGTGAAAACATAAAAATTGAAAGTTAATTTTTTTTATGAGTCGTTTTGTTGCTTCATTTCGTAATCTGTGGGAGAATAGGTATTAATTCTCGCCCTCATTGAGTGAGTATCTATGGTGCCATCTAAAAACCATGCGTCCAAACTTGATTTCAAATGTCCAGATCAAAAAAGGCAAACTATTTAAATAAGTAATAAAACGCATTCACTTTTAACATTATGGCGCTATCTAACAGTCATTCTTTAAAATAAGAATTAGAGTATGTGGAGCCGACAAAGTAAACTATTCAAACAAATATGTATTTTGATAAAACTTTTTCATGCAGGTTGGCGTCTTCAACTTATTCGTCACTTGAACTTGATATCACTACCTATTTTACAATAGCTATCCTTCTTTTAGCATTTTTTCTAAAATATTTGTTGAAATTTACCTTTTTTTGCATTTGCACCTCTTTTAGATGATTAGCACTTCTTAATGCTACTTTGGTCAATCGTAACATGTGTTTTGACAAAAAAATTGCAACCTTTTATTGTCTTTTGCAGATTTTAAAATAGATAGAAGATTTGTAGAATTTTTGGACATTTTCTTTTCTGCCACATATTTCTCTCAAGTATCTCGATCTATGGAATAACTACTGACAGATTGACAGTCTGCAAGAATTGTTAAATTAATAGGTGAAAAATCTGTAACCGTGAATTCACTGAAGATGTTTATATGCCACTAAGCTCTTGTTCTGAAATTGCCAATGTTTTCTTAATAAAACATTTAACTTTTGCGGAAAAAAAGGGTTAATATTGGCGCCCAACAGTGTGGGTCTTAGTCAATAAAATGGCAATAAGGTTCTCTTTTTTAGTTCTGCATTTATCTAAGATAAATCCATATATAAGAAATTTCTTAAAATTTGGTGCCGTAATCCATGTACTTCTGTGAATAGCTCCTTTGGTTCCTGGAGGACCTCCATCAATCATCTGCTGCTGGCTACCACCACGCGCTAGGGATGTCCAAAATTGAAAAAAACATCGATACTGGTATCAAATGATGTATCGAATATTGAAAACATCGTTCTTTCCGATACATCGATATTTTCAAAAAAATCGATGTATCGAATCAGCGTATTTTGCTAGTTTTGATTAGTAAAGTAATAATCATAATTCAAATTATTTTTGGAAAAACTAGTCATTGAACATTAAAGTAAAAAGTCTATTATAAAGGAGAATCATTTTATTTAAGAAAATACTTAAATAAAATGAGTGGTTTTTATGTTTTAGATTACAGATTACACTAAACATATAATCCTAAATCCATATAGAAAATGAACTGCAACATAAAATAAAAACAAATTAAATTACACATTCCAAAACTTCTTATTAACACTATTTAAAAATAGTAACTTTGAGAGTCTTTTTCCCTTCAGACGATTTCTCGTTTGTGTCAGTGTTTGTTCTGCCTTAGAGAAAAGCCGTTCAGAAGGTACGGAGGTTGCCACAATCGATAAGTATTTCTGGGCCAATTTTGATAGGATGAGATGTATTCCAGACATTGCTTTCCAAGTAGACAGCGGGTTATCAGTAAAATTGGAAATTGCACTCCTTAAGTATTGAGTAACTTTTGATATAATATCTGTAGAATATTCAGCTAATTATTTCGACTTCGTTCGTTCAACAATTGTATGGTGACCGCTCCACAAATTAAATTCTTTTGAACTGTCTGAAAAAATAAAAATATATGCAAAAATAAGCTTGCATTTTAAATTTTTTTTACCTCACATATTTTGTATACCTATATTAATAAACATCTTCCAATTATTTCAAATACTATGTACACGTTCCTTTTTGTATTCTAAGACTTATTTTCTGAAGAAATGTAAATATGTTAAACTTACCATTGTTAATTTCTAATGGATCATTTCCAGAAGAAAGCACAACCGCTACCACTTACTATATAAAATAACGATGGTACTTTAGCAGAATGTAATGAGTGCAGTAAATCTGAATTTTAGAAGTCAAAACATTCCAGTACTAGAATCCAGTATAACGGTTTCTACAAATAATGCTACGAAACTAACGTTATGCTACGAAACTAACGATATATAAAAAGTTTTTAATACTACGCATGAGGCCCACAAATGGTCTGCTCCATTAGAACCTGCGGTTTTAGAAGACATCAACAAGAAAAAAAGTAAAGCTAGAAATATTGTGACTATTGACTGCATGCAAGAAGATGTACATATTAATGTTGGTGAAATAGATAATAATGACGAAGTTCATTTAGATCCAGATTTTCTTCAAGATAATGCAGAAGTTATAAGGGAGATCCTTAGTGAAACAGAAGATGCAGAAAACAAAAAAAAAACAGATTTTCAGACACTTCAAAAAGAAAAGACAAAGAAAAGTTTTGAATCCTTACTTTAATGACACCGACACTGAAACTTTGGAAAATGACTCAAGAGATGATCACGGCTCTACTGATCAAGACAAAGGTCAATGGAATTCGTATTCTCACCACGCAAACAAGGAACGATGAACGGGAGTAGCGACAGTGAACCTGAAGAAAATGGAGATGTTACCAAAACACGTAAACGGGAGAAGAATGCAGATAAAGCCGCCTGGTTGATAAATGTTTGAAACATTTGGGAAAAAATGGACTGGATAGAGAAAAGAGCTTATATCACGGGAAATATAGAGTACACGATAACAAAAAGATCATCCAAAGGAGACGAGCCTTCCAGAAGAGCTGGAACGTACTGGTATTACTTGAGAAATCAATGAGAAAAAGAGGGTATGTAAAAGAATGTTTTTAAATGTTTTGGTATTTATGCAAAGAAAGTCATTAAGTTCTCTTTATACATTTCCCCATATAACTGATGAGTTTGAGTATTTAAGTATAAGGTTTATTGCAAATAAAAGAAATATTTTATTAGTAAATATGTATAAGCCACCCTCTTCTAGCATGCCTACATTTCTTGAACTTGTTGAAGAAATTTTTACTATATCTGTTCCATGCTATGATAGTATAATTTTTATGGGGGACTTAAAAATAGATTTACTTAGACCAACTGCAGCAACTCAAAACTTTAAGTATCTTTTGGAAGTATTCGATCTTCGGCAACTGATTAATAACCCTACTAGAATCAACAATCGGTCTAATACCCTTATTGACGTCATTGTAGCTAGCAGTAACATCGAGTGTCTTAGCTCTCAATCTACCTGTATATCGGAGTCCATATCTGATTATAATCTAGTTCAAGCGATTTTAAACTTACCAAAATCTAAATTATGTAAAAAAGTTGTTAGGTCCAGGGACTACAATAGTATTAACATGACTTCATTTGGGGAGGAGGCCCAGCAGCTACAGTGGCATAATATTTATTATATTTCTGACATTAATCAAAAAGTGTCATTACTTAGCAATAATATTTCCTATTTAATAAATAAATACGCTCCGTTTAAAACAAGACTATATAAGGATAGACCATTTACGCCGTTGATCACGAGTAATATTAAACATCTAATTAAATTAAGAGACAAAGCTCGGAAAAAATATACTCGACAAAAAACTCTCGTGAATTTGTCATATTACAGGCAATTAAAGAATTATACTAAACACGCAATTAATCGCGAAAAAAATACTTTTTTCAAGCAAATGTCTATAGAAAAGGGTAAAGAATTTTGGAACAAAGCAAAAAAACTTAATTTTACTAAAAAAAAGATTGACCCTATTCCTGAAAATCTCAATTTACCCGAGGACTTAAATAATTTTTTTTCGAACACCGTGGGCCCTACTAATTTAACATCATTAGAAAAACTTAACTTTTATAATTCAAATACATTTAGTCACTTTGAGACGGAATTTAATATAAGTCTTATAACTGAAAATAAAACTGTCGATATTATAAATAAAATAGGGTCAAATGCAATAGATGGTGATGGAATTTCCATTAGAGACCTTAAACTATGTCTTCCTTTTTGTCTTAAGCCATTAGTCAATATTTTAAATTCCTGCATCTTAGAAAACCAATTCCCCGATGATTGGAAAAAAGCGATACTCATTCCCTTACCAAAAATACCTTGTCCAACAGATTATAAAGACATTAGGCCAATAAGTATTCTGCCTGTCATTTCAAAAATCTTAGAACGTCACGTATATAACGAAATAGCTGACTATGTTTATAATTTAAAAATTATTCCTGATTGCCAGTCAGGATTTCGTAAATCTTATAGTACTATAACAAGTCTTATCAGTATTGTTAATGATATCAGGTTTAAAGAGGATTCAAAGGAAATAACTTGCCTAACTCTTTTAGATCTAAGTAAAGCATTCGATACCATAGATCACCAAATGCTTTTGGCAAAACTGCACTATTATGGTTTTTCGGCAAATGCCATAAATTTTTTTAGCTCTTATCTTAAAGATCGGTTACATTGTGTCCGAACGGTGAATGATGGTGAATTTAAATTTTCAAGGTTTTTGTCATTTAAAAAAGGGGTGCCTCAGGGTTCCATATTAGGCCCCTTACTTTTCTCTTTATATGTTGCTGATATGAATCAGTGCATCGAAAATTCTAAGCTGCACCAATTTGCTGACGACTCGCAAATTTATAATTCTTTTAAATTATCAGACGTTCAGGTGGCACAGAATAAAATTAACGCCGACTTAAATCAGATTGCTTTGTTTGCTGAAAACCATAACCTCAAAATAAATGCTTCAAAGTCATGTGCAATGTTTTTTTCATAAAATAAAAGTCATCTTCTAGATTGCATGGAAAATTTTAAAATTAATATTAATGGAACAGCTATACCAACCGTTGCGGAAAAACGTAATCTAGGGATTATATTCGATTCAAATCTCAGCTTTGCCTCCCACATTAAGAACAAAATTAAAATTGCTTACGGTCGTTTAAAAAACTTATATCAATACAAAAATCAGTTACCATCAAACACCAAATATTTGCTTTGCAATTCGCTTGTACTGTCTTTGGTTGATTATGCGGACATTGTGTATGGCGACTCACTAACCGTATCTCTGTCAAGGACGGTGCAAAAACTGCAAAATAGTTGTATGCGTTTTTCCTTTAATATATCGTATAGAGACTACATTACTCCTTATCTAAATTCACATTTTATATTAAATATGAGAAATAGAAGGAAGTGTCATATGTATAATTTAATTTACAAAATAATTAAATCAGGTCAGCCGCCATATTTAAGAGACTTATTTTTTCACCATGATTATATACACAATATAAGAAATCCAAACTTAATTAGAATTCCATTTCATCGAACATCAGGTTTTAAAAAATCATTCCAGTATGTAGGCATTCATATG
This sequence comes from Anthonomus grandis grandis, assembly GCF_022605725.1. NCBI lineage: Eukaryota > Metazoa > Arthropoda > Insecta > Coleoptera > Curculionidae > Anthonomus > Anthonomus grandis. The sequence goes on from NC_065555.1 coordinate 28,291,189, forward strand.
TTCACCAAAGAAATTTATTGCATATGTTAAAGAAATTCTTCTTAATTCTCAACTAACATAGAACAAATTCACACCACCAAATTTTTATTAAAAATATAATTTAATTATTTTTATTTAATTGCAACCATATTATTTCTGAGTTCTTACTTTTTAAATCAACACTGGTCTTGTTGATCTTGCAGGCATAAAAATAAAATTTTAAATGGTTCATTTTGGAATATCTATTCATTTTTGCGTCGTGTTGCCCTGGTTTTCCAGCCTCGGCTCGTGTTTTTTGCCGCCCTTCCTCCTCTCTGTCTATTGCACAGATGGTACCTATATTAATGTATATGATATAGTAAATTATTACACTATATTTTGTTTTGTTTTTAGCTTTTATATGTTTTTAGGGTTTAATGACTTATTTTCCTAATAATTATAATTGGGGAAAGTCTTTATTCTTCTTTTAGTTGTAATTAGGTTAGTATGTTTTAACGGTCTGAGCAGCACATGCGCGCTAGCTCGTGTATGTGTTATCGGTTGTTTTTATAATCGCAGTTCAGTCCGCATTACTCTTAGCATTGTGTAAATTCTTGTAATAAAAAAATGTAATTTTCTATGTACAATGTTTAAGTGGTAATAAAAGTCTTTTGAATTTGAATTTGAATACCTTTGGGCTAAATGAAGACATGGTTTATGGGTGGTTTAAAAAAACAGAACATGGTCTAAATACCACAACTAAAATATGTGAAGCAACAGTAAAGCATGAAGATAACAAAAAAAGGGCCACTCTTAATTGAATCGGTGAGTTCGATAACCGTACAAGTCCAAAATTTGACATTTGTAAGTAAGATAGCCATTTTGTTTAAAATTTGTCTTTTCATCGATTGACCTTAAAAACCGTACTAGATACTTCGTCGTTAACGTAGCACGGCTGCTAGTGAAGAGAAAAACCGTACATGTCCATGTCGTACGGTTTTTCATCTCAACAACAAAATAGTGGCCAGTTGCTTATTTGCACGCACAGCGTTCACTTCGTGTGTATGTTTATCATAAAAAATAGCTTAGTAGCAGCGTTTTATTAGCAATTTAAAGTAAAATTATGTCATTCAGTGATAATGAAGAAGTTAGTGAAACTAGTAGTGCCAGCAGAAAAAGGAAAAGGAATGTTGATAGTTGGAAATATAATGCAATAAAAACAGCACGTTTGCAAGTTCAGGCATATGTTTCTAAGACGGTTAAACATGTCAATGCAAAGACTGTAGGCCCTGCGTGTAGGTAAGTTAATAAGTTTAACACTTTGACTAGCAGCAATTCGGAGGAACGCATTATACATATATCGTTTGATAACCTAGTGGACTTTTTTTTTTTATCTTAATTTATTTATTTATTTTTATTTTTTTATTTTTTTTTTAACAAATAAATATTTTTGTATAGAAATTTGGGTTAGTATGGTTAGTTTTTTTAGCGCATAATAAGTACACTCAATGTACTTATAATGCGCTTACGCCCAAAGTACTGCTAGTCAGGGATAAGTCAGGCTAGTAAATTTTAGCAACAAGTTGGGTTTAAATCAAAATATCTGTTTTATTTTTTAGTTGTACAAAAAAATGCATGGAACAGTTTACGGAGGAAGAAAGAAAAAGTGTGTTAACTAATCTACTCAGCCGTACGACAAAAAATGAACAAGATACTTATTTACAATTACTTACTTTTAGCAGGTAAATCACCAAACGATCTTAGAGGTAGGCATAATAATAGACCTCGTATATTATGCGATGAATGGACTTAAAAAATTAAAGAGCATATTCAGGCGTTTTTGGTCAAAGTTTTACATTATTCCAAAACCGTACGTTATTTAGATGCATCTTTGACTGTAAAGAAAATGCATAGCCTTTTTGTCGAAAAATATCCAGAGTTGGAAAACTTAGTTAAATACGAATTCTATTTAAAGTATTTCAACGAAAACGTCAATTTGAAGTTCGGAAGACCCCAGGTTGATGTATGATCGGAATGCGAAAGACATGGAACGAGGCTTAAAGATGTTAACCTCAACGATAACGCAAAGAGAGTGGTTGCAGCTGAACTAATAGTTCATAAAAGGCGGGCGAAAAAGTTTTATAACAAAATTAAAGAAGTGCAAACCCTTTGTACTGAACAACCAGAAGTGATGGGACTAGCCTTTGATTATATGCAAAACATGCCACTTCCGCATATTCCGGTCCAGGAAATATTTTATTTTAGGCAACTCTGGGTATTCGCATTCCAAATACACAACCTTAAGGATAATACTGTCCATTTTTATACTTACCATGAAGGTCAAGGTCAAAAGGGACCTAATGAAGTGTGTACATTTCTTAATGATTACCTAATGAAACATATGCCCCCTGAAATCACTGAACTGCATTTATTTTCCAATTGATGTGCAGGGCAGAACCAAAACCAAACAATGGTTCGTTTCCTCTGAGCATTACAGGCAACCAAGAGATTTAACAAAATTTATCATTATTTTCCAGTAAGAGGCCATTCGTTTTTGCCGTGTGACCGGGATTTTGGCTGTGCAAAACAGAATTTTAAAAAACATGATCGAATTTACACTCCAGAAGAATATGAGGACTTAATATTGACCTCCAGGAACAAGCAGCCATTTACTGTGAAGCAGATCCGATACACTGATATTATTAATTTTAAGAACTGGTGGCCTGATTACTATAAAGAAACATGTAGTACTCGAGCTACCGGTGCTAAGAAGGAAACGTTTGCTGTGTCAAACTATAGGTAGTTCCTGTATGAAAGTTCAAATCCAGGATATGTTAAAACGTGGGAATATATAGATGGTTTACACTCCCAAACTTTTAAATTGCTCAAAGAACATAAGAACAGCCCACCTCTGCCCAATAATAAGGCCTATAAAGAACCTGTTCTGATTAATACAAAAAAAATTCTGGACATCAAGAAGACTTATACCCAAGGTGAAGCAAGTTTGTATCTTCTCAAGTTGTATCTTTCCTCTGTATTGAATAAATATATAAAAAATCGATAAATGTTTACCTATATCTTTTTATATACAGAATTGAGTTCAAAAACCGTACAAGTCCGTCCCCCCTTGTGGTCGTTTAGAAAACCAATTTTTTTTTTTTTTTTAATTAAAATTGTGACTTATATTTTTTATTTAAGCACAAGGTGGACTTAGACAATTCAGTGAGAGATTTAAAGGGGACTGTATTTGTGTGAATAAAAGTAAATGTGGAAAGGTCGAAAAACCAGCCTTTAAAGATCCTTACATTAAGGTGTCTGTATCCGGCTTCAGCAGGCCTGCTCTGGACTTCTTGGGTCTTCTAATTCGGGTTTAATCACTAAGAGTGGTTGCGGGTTTGATAAGTAAATCACGATCTGTGATGCGGTAAGATTAAGACAACAGTTGCGGAAAAAATGTATAGATCACGACACTGGAATCAATGCGCGATGATCAAGTGCTAACAAGGAAGTCGTCTTCTCTCTGGTCTCTGTTCAGCACAAACCAAAGGAATTCAGAAATTTAAAGGCTATCGTACACGCGTAGATTTGTTGTTGTTAAGACTTAGAAAATATTAATTAACTTGGTAATAAAGGAGAAAATTAAATTAATTGAAATGGTAGTTTTAATTTGGAGAGCAAAACAAATAAATATTACAAAAAGAAAAAATCTAAACTATTTGGACGTTCACAAACTAAATGTGGACGGACCACCCCTTTTGATCTGTCATTGGTAGTAAATTTTTTTTTCTGAAAAACTACCCTTAAAAACACATTGCCAACCATGAGATCTCCAACTTTTCCATGCCGATAGTCTATGCTAAGTAGTTTTAGCTTTAAAAGGTTTTTATTGATTTTCTCGAAACGCGGATTTTGTGGGTGGTTGTATGGTTTTCGAACTCACCGATTCAATTCATGGTTCTAACGCTTTCCCAGAATGCCAACTCACTATTGTCGCAAAGACAGTAGTAAGTTATATTTAGAAACCACAATTCAGTGAAAGGCGCAACTTTATAGGGAATTTGTAAGTGATACTAATAATAAAGCAAAAGTGTCTTCTACGATTTTTGATAATAAATTTTGTGATATGAATTTAGGCCTTTACAAACCAAAGAAAGATTTCTGTGACACTTGTGCTTCATACGAGGTTGGAAATATAAAATAAACAAGATTATGTCAATCATATAGAGCAGAAAAATATTGTTCGCGAAGAAAAATCAAAAGACAAAAAAGATGCCTGCCGCTTAAAAAATTATACATTTACCATGGATTTACAGGTTGTGAAAAACTGCCCACTAATCAACGCCAGCGCAATATTATTATAAGAAAAAACTAACCGTCCACAATTTTACAGTGTATAACTGTAACTTATTTGGTAAAGACTATTAACTACGATGTGTTCAATATTTAATATTTTTTTCCATTAAAGTCTTTCTTTGATCCAGGTATTTTATTTAGATCGTTCTAAATTTTCCAAAATTAAAAGCTCGTATCTGCATTTTTTAAGAACTTAACTGCATCAATATCCCGTATCTGCTGTCTGCTGTAAATATTAACAAAAGCTTAAAATATTGATTACTCTATATTAGATAAGTTACATAAAATTTAAAAAATTGAATAAAACAATAAAACATGAAACACACTTCAAAACATAAAAATTAGACAATTTTTTCAATTTTTTATAAAACTACGTTTTTTCAGATATGGGCTATTAGAATTAGGCCATCGGTATGCTGCCAGTCTTTCCAATGTGTCTCTGCACTCCTGGACTAGCGCAGAGCTGGCCTCGAGTTTTTAAATCGCCTTGAGAGCAGCTTGACTATCAGATTAGATACAAATCCTTTCGTTACCTTCCAATACTTCCCGTTTTCAGTATTTCACTAGTTGTAGTATATCAAACACCTTTGCTTGGAAAACTGTTGGGTGTTTCCATCCATAACCCATCTGTGTACCAGGCCTGGAAACAGTTTTGCTCTAATGATTTGGTTCGTTGACCATTCTTCCCTTCTCGGGATTTCCTCCCGAAGGCCTTTCTTTATCCTTAGTTTGCCGCTCGCTGTAGTATATTTGGATGCCAGAATTGGTATGTTCTTACATATCTTGGGGGCGATCATCATATGGCCTTGTCCTAAGTGAACATTGCGTCGATATCTTTCATCCTCTTATGCACCGCCATTGCCTTCCTTTTATTCCAGACTGGTCCTTGCGGTAGCCTAGAAAGAATGATTAAAGGACCAGTCTTTGCAGGTTAAAACAGACGTTAGGCGTTTGGTTATGTATATCCAAAATTACTTGATATTAGTTGGAACAGTGTGTTTATGTTTAACATAAATTCAGCATAAGACAGGTCACTATATTATTTGGATTTTCTGCATAGATTTGAGTAAATAAGATAATCATCAGCTGAATCAGTAATACAAATTATTTGCGCTAGGCTACAGTTTTCTATGTTAAAAGCTTTCGTGTCCAAGGACTGTACCTTTTTAGATACTTATATAATGAAAATAATATTTCTTTTTAAACCTAAACCTAGCAAACGACCAGCGTTATACAGTTAATACAAAAGCATTCACTCACATTTTACGATAAAAAACGAACACATATGTATATATACACAAAGATTTTTTGAATTATAATATACTTCCACACTAATATTATGCAGGTGCTGCTGAGGGCGGTCAACCATGGTTCCCTTTCAACAAGGTTGGAAGCGTTGTTACCCATATGGCACACAGATTCAACAATATGTAGCATATATGAACGATTAACTAACGATTTAATTAGGCAGAATATTTTCTGATTTTTCATATTATTTTTAATTTCTTCTGTATTTTTGGGATTCAGTGGCAATTTTCGGAGTGGAATTGTTGAAGTAAGGTCTAAATAACTATATTGGGAAAATAAATGTCAACCACAATTTTATTTATTTCATTTAATATCTACGAGCCTATGCCATTAAGAATTATAATTTTTATTCAGGTTTTTGGTCTTCAAATCTCCAAAGTACAGTAGTGATGACCTTGATCCACAGTAACACATCTTGATGTATTAGACCCAGATTCTAAGCAAGAGTCATATAAAATATGTACTAATAGTGAGGTACCCAGGCTGTTTAAACAAGTTTTAATCATCCCTATAACTAGCCGTTGCAAGTCCTGTGGGTCAAATATTCAAGTTGTGTGAACAGAAAATATACAAGAAGTCGATACACACTAACCGAAAATTCGACAATGCGCACACGATCCACCTGGAAATGTAAAATTAAATGGACCGTTTCTGAAAAAATGCTCCAACCCGTCGATTTAAATATTTGGTTTAGGTTTTTTCTACGTGGAAATTAAATATACAGGGTGGCTCAAAAAAAATATGACGTTTTCAATATGTCTTCGCATTTTTTAAATAGGCTATGATACAAATAGTGGTTACATAAACAATTTTGAACGAAAAATTATGATAAAATGTAACAATAAAGAAATATCTAAATTAACTATCTAATAAACTATCTAAATTAAATGTTGGTATTTTGGTTGTTGTCGTTGTTGTCAGTGTCAAAAAGTTAATGTATTGTAAGTGTATATGTGTCGGACATTTTTTCAGAAACGGTCCATTTCATTTTTATTGAATTTATCCGCTACTTTACGGATGCGCTGTGGTATATGTATTATAATGTATTTATAATGTATTCCCAAAAATTTACTCCTATGAGGTTTGCTCATATCTTTTGAGTGTTTTAAAGTAATGTAACGGGTCAATTCTTTAGATTTTTAGAATTGAGGCCATAAAAATAGACTTTTGTAATAACATCATTGAATATTTATTGACTATAATATTAAATACAATATCTTGCCCCAAGACTATGTATTTCCCAGACTTGTCCTTTATAAATCCCTTCTACCTGGCCTTGCACCCTGTAACGTATTCCGTCTGTTGGGTTCTGGTACTGTGTAATCTTGGTTTGAGTCCAATCTGTTGTGCTGATTCATCATATTATGGTATCACTGGTTATCGGATGTAAAACGGGCTGTTGTCGGGTCGCGATACCCTGCTTGCTTTCTAAAAGGGAGATTTCATTGTCATCCTATGCCGATTTTATGAGGTATAATGTTATTAGGACTGTTTGTTTACCCCTTAGCATTCTTCCTTTACTTTGTTTTATAGGATTTAATCTCTAAAGTTTATATTTTCTTTTGTAGTCCAATCACGAACTTAATAAATATACCTGGACTGCCAATTCAATGAAAAGTAAATGACCACTACTAGGGGGCCGCCATTTTGCGTGATTGTGTCCTTTCGATGTTGGCCACTCTGACAAATTTCAGTTGTGCCAATTGCAGGAAAAAACAAAAGTTTTTGAGAGGTTATGTTTACAAATACAAAATAGAAAGTTACATTTACACTTCCGCGACATCCTTCACCCAGTCAACACGTGGTTGTTCTCGTCCTTTCCTATCCTGATATACCCGACGGTTTTCCCGAATCTCCAAATCGTGCTGGCAAATTGCTTCGTAGCAGAGCCATCAATTGAACAAAACAAGAACAACAAGAAGTTACATTTAGTTAAGAATTTAAGATAGTTGCGTTAGATCTATAATTTTTCTTGTACTTCTTTAAGAATTAAAATTTATGAAAAAAAGTAATACTCACCTAAAATGAGACAAAGTTTCAATTAAATTGGGATAAATGCATGTTAGCATGTTATGCAACTTAAACCTGAATCTTATAAATCCTAATACCATGAAAATGATGATCTTTATTAAAATTTTTGATTGTAATTCCTTAACAAATTCAGTTAAAAACACTTTTATTTTCTTTTTATTTTTACTGTTACGACTTTTACTTTCCTTCTATGTACAGTCTTTTCATCTTATAATATATACGATAATAGGTACAACCATCTATAAAAATCAAAATATAGATGATTTTATGAGGGTTTGTAATTAGCAAGGGTTTATATAGTAAAAATAAACAACTCTATATATTATTTTATCATAAACACAGACAGGCAAGTCACAATAATTCAGTTTTGAGAAACAGTAAATACGTAATACGTAAGTAAATACGTTTAAATAAGGATGGTGATACATTATCCACGTATTAAATAAGGAGGAAGCTATATCGCCTGTTGCAGACGATATACCCAAGCAATAATAGCAAGCAAGTTAAAATGTTCAGAGTGACCAACATCAAAAGGACACAACCACTAAAAAAATGGCGGCCACCAGGCAGTGGTCATTTTTGGGTATCATGGGTACCATATGCATTAGCAGTCCAGGTATATTTATTAAGTTCGTGTGTCCAATGTTTTGACTTTTGATTTTATCTTTGACGTTTCGTCTTAACATTTCAACGCCTGTTGCTCTGTTCGCTTGAGTATCGGAGTAGCTCCGACCTCACGGTGAGTCGTGGTCATGAGACTACGGCATTTATCGAGCGTAATTGGATCACGTGACTGGGTTTTGTCGACTAGGCCATGTGAGCGCAGTACAGCAACGTTGCCAAGTGTTGCTCTGAAGTCTTAGGGGTGGAGATGTCTTGTGTTGCCATGTGTGAAACCGATTCTTTATCACCGGTTAGTGGCGATCCCGATAGATTTCTCAGAGATGTTGGTTCAGTGAAATGTGCGAGGTTTTGGCTATCCCTTGATGTGTATATTTTTAGGGCTGATTCAAATAAATACACAATTTCTGCCAACAAACGCCACCGTCGTGGTCTCCGTAAAAATTGTTGGCAACGGAACCGTGACCATCATTTCCGGTAGGGCGTTAATGCCAGATCTTTGTGAATTTCGGAGTTTGTCTTGCGAGCATTTGCTTGTGTTGACCCAGTATGACACCTTTCACCTGTGTGAGGTGTTTCCGCCGTCAATGCTTGGTAACAGGGCTGATCTGGAGTTGTTGTCAATGCTTGTCGCTCTTGGTGGAAAAGTAAATTGGTTGTTTTTTTATTATAATTTTGTTTTGATGAGGAAAAGTGATAGGACTATATTTCCGGTAGTTTTGTCGCCTCTATAAATTGCGAGTTTCGACTCGGCCATCTTAGTTCAGTTGAGTTAGTGGTGCTAGAAAGTGCTTGAGCAGCGTCCGGTTATTTTTTTTTTTGCCAAGAGGTTGGCTCCCAGTTAAGGAGACTCTCACCGGCGCTGCCACTAGTGGTATTTCCCATTTGATTTGAGTTGGTCTTGAGGGGAAATCCATGCTCATTTGAGAATTTGCATCCATGCTCATTGATTGAATTTCTTTTGTTTTTGTATTATGGCTTAAAAGATCTGCGCATGTAGTTGGTGCTGCTTAGCTCAGGAGAAAAGAAACCCTCCGTAGAGTTCCTTGACTCCCAGTGGCTTATACTTCACTGCTGTACGCCTCCAAGGTGGTCCAACCCATCAACCACTAGCCATACTGAGTTCTGCTACCATACGTCAGTGGGGTTCAACCGATCGACCACTGGCCATACCGAGTCCCGCTTCACTGATGTGGTTACACCGACAGAGGGGTGGCTCTGACTGTACTGACGAAATTGATGGTGTAGATCTACTGGTATCATAATTTAACTTTTCTTTAATAATTACTCATGTTATCTCCATATATTAATTCCATTATAAAATTTGACATATTGTCTTTATTACATTTCATGCGTAAATGTGATATTGGGGGATTATTACGTCATACACTCATAGTGAATTGCGCTTTAATTGACTATTTGTACATTATATAGCGGCCTTAAATGTTATAAATTTTTATTGACGGTTCCTCATTCATATTGTCATTCATATCTTACTTATAAGTACTAAATTTTCTTTCTTACTTCAACACATAAATATTGTAGCAACATACTTTACTTGAAATATCATTATATTCATCTGTGATATTAACTGAATTTAAAATATAATATGGTATTTTGAACAGGGTGTACGCTGTCATTCTTTTGTCTCTTACTACATACAGAGCATGGCTGTCATAGCAAGGTTTGTATAGGGCATTAAGGGTTTTGAGCACTTTATCGCAATAGTTCGTTTTGTATGTAATTTTATTGATATTGAGGTTTACTGATCAGTCGAATAGTTTCGTGCAACTTGGGAGTTAATTGTTCGTGATTAAGATTGGGTCTCAGGAGAATAAGGGAATTAATTTGATCTAGTTGTTTCCCCATCCTATCACTGATGGGTCAGTAACTTAATATCCTATTGTTAACTTCAAAGTCTTCAGATAAAAAGAGGGAATTAACGCCCGTAATGGGTTAAAGAGAATTTTTAACCTCATAGTAAAAATCATAATAGGTTGAGAAAAAAGCGAGATTCAAAAGAGTTGGAGGCATTACTTAAATCAAGGAATATGCCCAGGCAAAAGTTTTTCCTCCTAAAAAGATTGCAGACAGAACCACTAAAGAATATTATAGCATACACAGTGTTACAATTATTTCGAAACCCATTTTTTCCACACAGGCCACCTTTCAATCTCCATACAGTCAAACTGCAAAATTATCTGCCTTTAAAAGACATTTTCTTAAAATCTTAATTATCCGTTACCCGTCTGACCATAATAAGAAGCCAATAAAGTTTTTAAATCGGATATGATTTACGTTTTCAAGGCATGTTGATTCTTTAGATAGCTGCACACTGACGTGAAATATGAGCACGGATTAAAGTTAATTCTCGCAGAAATAATCTTTGGATTAACGTAGGAAATTAAAAAGGCAGTGAAAGATAAGACTGAATATAAAGTTCAAATGTAATATTTGTTCGTGTTTGGAAAACAGGTTCTACCGTTTTATAACAATATTTTATTTACCATTTGGCACACCTTTCGAATTTAGCATTTTTTAATCAAATCTTCGGGAGAGTTCTTAGGATGTGAGTGATAGCGATTAGTGATAATGTGTTTGTGAAACACGTGTCGAGTGATAAATAAGGAGATTTTTGAAGAATTTAATCAGGCAGTAAAATAAGGAAAAATTATACACTGTCTGAACCAAGAATAAGTTCACCATGTAAGTTTGTTGATTAGGCTATATTCGTTAATATAATATAATGCTTTGACTTTCAAGAAAATCCTTGAATGTAGATTCTAGAAAAAGATCTATATTTTCCTATCTTTATAGCCGATTTTCAGCGTGGAATGGTTCTTAGTTGGTATTTACCAATGCGTTTCTGCAATTCTGGTTTTAACCAAAATAGGGGAAAACGTGACGTCACGGTTCAGCTGTTTGGCGTTTGGTATTTACCAATTATTACCTGGTTTTGGTTAACCCAAGTCCAAATACTTTATGCCAAGTGTGGCATACTTTCGGTTATACAGTCTAGAAGAAGGCTATGCTTAGATTGTAAAAAATTGATTGAGAATTATTGCGATATGATGTGCGCCCTTTATAAATTAAGAAAAATAAATACCAATTAGTTTTAAATTATCAAGGAGAGAACAAGTAGGAATACGCTAGTTAGTAAAAAAAAAGTTAAAAATTAGAGGTGAGAAAATTTAAAAACAATTCCGGCAATAAGGTATTTATGGCTTTATCCATGCAAATTTACATGACCATTATACATAATTTATTTTAGATCCAATAAAAGCATTCTTTTATTCGAGAGAAAAGAGTGGCTAAGGCTCTGAAAAATCAACAAATTCGACTTCATTTTTTAATCAAACAGAAAACAAAAAACATAAACTCTTTAATTCCTAATAACCAGTTCATTTCAGCGACTGTTTCTTTAAATCAGAATTTTAAGTGGTGGGTGAACAATACGTCACACTTACCTGTCAAAGTTATCAACCAAAAGAGTATCCACGGTGCTCACTAATTCAACGCTGAAAATCGGCTTATGTCTAGAAGCAGAAATAAATTCTTATCGATGATGATCTACGATATGAATGAAAAAAAGAACTACCTTATACACGACTTTTTTCTTGGGTTCCAAAATATACAACAGACAATCATTCATAAGCAAATTCAGCCAAACAGACAACAGCCACACTTTGTTGCCTTGATAGATCAAAATTGGAATATGACTGCAGCATAAAGTAATTTTGATCTACTAACTAAAGTACTAAACGAATATACTTTTTTTTTATTTTAAGGTCAAGATAAAAGCCTTGAGAGTGTTGATCGTTGTACCCTAACTAAAACAACTAACGATTGTATTAAATACACACCTGGCAGACTTAGTTCTTGGGTGCCGAAATCCCCATGCATTAACATGCAACAGAAATTCAGAGACAAAGCGTTTAGTTAACGATTCCCTGCTTGTGTTTGAGTGGAAAAATGCCTCTCAAGGGCAATTGAAGGGCTCAGTGCAAAAACCAGTCAACTCCATTTTGTAAAACTTGTGGGAAATTAAAAAAACTTTCCGAATTTTGTAAATTATTTTTTTTTTGTCTTTTAAATTTAATTTTAGTACAAACACGATTAATGCATTTTTCTAAATAAGAAATATATGTTATTTTCCGTAACAATAATTTGGAAAAAATTTGAAAGTTGAGGAGTTGGCTGTTTTTTGCCCCGAACATTTATACCTATACAATAAAACAAAAATATTGCAAACCAAGGGACATTTATTAACACAAAACGATGCTTATGAAAAGAGAAACATTTAACACAAGTATAGATGTAACTAAATAATTAAAGAAAATATTCAAATTCGACATCAGAGTCATTTTCATCGGACTCGTTTTGTCGAGGCTGAGGCGGTTCAATATTTGCGTTTCGGACTTGTTCATAATACCACATATGGACCCGAGGAACATACTTATCAGCTAAAGACATAACATTTTCAATTTTTTTTGGGTTTATAGGAAGTGGAAATGTAGTATACAACTTATTAGAAGGTAGAGATAACGCAATATTAGGTTTTTTTTATATTAAAAGATGCAAATATTGGAAAACCACTTGTTTCGCTGCATTGTATAATATTATTTCTTCCATATTTAAATAGACGATACTTCGATATTGTGAATTTTTGCTTTTGCTGGTTGGATACAGTTTTTTTTTTATATTTTTAAAATAGGTGGCAAAATCAAGAATCATATTTTGAATATTTTGAGTAACTTCAATAATATTAAATTTTTTGACGTCTTTTTAACTAGGTTCTGCCATTCTGATGGGAGATAAACTATTTCTTTTTTTCGTTTTTCTTTTTCGATTAGACCAAAACTTCTGTCACAAGGTAAGAAACTGTAACTGGGCTCCGGAAAATAATGAAATATTAAATTGACATTAGTTTTTGAAGTGTTGAGAAAGGTGTGAATGTATTGAACTAAAGTATGAAGAATTATTTGAAAATAAATAAATGGTGGTAATAGTATCTGAGATGTAGTTATTAAGATAAAAATGCAAAAAACTTATAACTTCATTACACCCCTTCTTAGCAGTTAGTTCGTCGTACATAAAGAATGTTGCTTGTTGTTTCTTAGTCGAATGAACCCAAAAGTTATACTGCCATAGCTGGCGCTTATAAAACACATCACCTGCAGGAATATGTGGCAATGGTAAATTTTTCTGAAAATCAAAGCATAAAACTTCAACAGAATTATCTTCTTGGGCATGTTTTGTAACCTCCTTTAATTTTGAGTAGAAAACTCCTGACTTCTGCAAATGTATCTTTTTTTAACATTCCAATTGAGATTTTTTTTCCTGGACCATTTTCTGCCAGAATTAAGTTCATAAGCTTATCACATGTTTGACATGTATCCGATCAGCGATGGCCAAAGCTAAAATTATGATCTAAATTAAATTTTCTGCTATAAAAATCATAGGAAACCTTTGGTTTAATATCCTTGAAATCTTTGCCTTCTTCCAGTTGCTTCCATTGTTCTGGCTCATATTTTTCCAAATAGAGTTTATACATTTTTGTAATGTTTAACTTTGGGGATAGAAAATACTTTTTTTCATTATCTTGTCTACTGTAGTGTGATTTTCTTCGAGGAAAACTGGAAATATGTTCATCTATTTGAACCAAAACTTCTTCAGGAATCCTATTTGGTCTATTAGGATGCTGACCACGTTTATCACTGGGAGACATAATATGACCCTCAGTTAGATTCTTAGCCACCCGGTGTAGTTCCCATGCGAATCTGAAACAATAAAAAATAATTTTGTTTTTTTGTTTATATCTGACTAAACTAAATATATATGCAAAATAAATAAAAAAAACAATAAACAATGATATTACCTTGAACTGGAAAGAATAAAAATGTTCTTTTCCTTCTCCTGTTGTTGGTCTTTTTCGTTGTACATTCGATACACTTATTAGGCCACCCAAATAAATATCCTGCTTGTTTTTATCTCCAATATCATAAAACTGCTTTATAATAAGGTCTTTTTCGTTTTGATTAAGCTTTTCAAAACAATTTTGCTTACATAAACAGCTAGATCCAGTCGTTTTTTTTTTGGATAACCTTTTTCATCCAATTAACATGCTCCTCTCCCCTAGCTTTTTTGTGTTTTATGTAATTTTTTTTCCACAAATGCTCGTATTTTATTCGTTTCTTGCCTTTCTTTTCAACAACTGCCTCATTTGGCTTTAAGCTGTTTATAGAGGCCAATTTAATTGTTTTCTTTTTTTTTTGTCGTCGATGGCTCGGGCCCGGAACATTAGGATCTGACGGCTCCCACTCACTACCCGAACTTGCAAACGGATCCTCTTCACTGCTTGGATCACTGCTCATTATTAAATCAATAAAAATCTATACAAGTCAAGTGTTTACTTTGATACGCAACACGTTTTCCTACGATGCCAAAACCAAACTGAACCCTAGTAATGTAATAATCTCTTTACCCCGGCTCCACACTTGCGTTATTCGCCCACGAATAATCGGTATTCGGAAAAAATACTGCATGTGTGGATAAAATATTCGTGTTCGTTGGTGAATATTTAGCATGTTCGCCCGAACACGAATGTTTTCCGTCTTGAGTCGGTAAATTAAATAGACATCAAAGGGTCCGAATATTCGTACGCTTATGTTCGTATTATCGTCCACACTTGCGCCTTCGATGTAAATAAGTTTTTAAGGTTATGTAGAAGAGAATTGCCGCAAATATTGTTGATGTGCTAATTTGAGTGCCTATATAATAGTTTTTGGTGCGGAATAGGCAATATGGAGTGGACAAACCAGGCAGTTATGACGTTTTTGGAAGGGTATCAAACAGAACCGTGTCTTTGGGATCCCCAGCATCCCGACCTCAGAAACAGAAATAAAGTAGCTGATGCCTGGCAAAAATTGCAGGAAAACTTAAATTTTACCTGCACATTAAACGATTTTTAAAAAAAGAAGGACTCGTTAATGGCATCATTTAGGATGTTACTTAATAAGAAAAAGAAATCCCTTAAATCTGGCATGGGTAGTGACGAGATTTTTAAGCCCAGTTGGTTCGCTTTTGATACCATGGAGAAGTTCCTTGCCCCAGTTTACCATTGCGTACCAACGACTGATACAGAGGTAAATAAATTAACAATATACCTATAGGGGGTAAATACATAATTATGTCATTTAGCTATTCGGTATATTTAAATGGTAGGTAGAGTACTTGATTAGGTATTCAAAACAAGTTTTTAATATGAAAACCGTGTAAATTTTAATTTTTATATTTATTATTACTCAAAATCAGAAGTTTAACGTGGATTATATTTAATTAATAAATACTAATTAAGGTACAGGGTGATTCATTATAAATGTTTACCCCTCCCAGGGTGTACCAGAAAAGAAAGTTAAGGGGGGTAAACATTTATAATGAATCACCCTGTACATAGGTATATTAGATGACAGCTAGGTACATTCTTTAAATAAGTAGTAATTAATTAACCCTGAACTAATTATATTTTTCTTGCCACTCTACCCTTCCGGAAGTCATAAAATGATTCGCATATTCATCTCTCACGTTTTGAGCACTTTGCGGTGATTTACGTGGAATTTTTTGTAGTGGTAGCAGTGAGGAAATATTTTCTGAATCGTTTCTCCATGAGCCGGGTCGGTAGTCCTTATCTTCCGTAAATGAATCAAAAGAGCCTTGTGGCGTGTACATAGGCCGTGAAGTTCTACTTTTACGTAAATAATTATGCAGATAGACACATGTCAAAGTTATTAAAGTTGCCCTACTTGGTTGCAATAACATCGGTTTTCTAAGAACTCTAAATACAGAGGCCATTATGCCAAATACATTTTCAACTATAATGCGCGCACGGGAGAGGCGATAATTGAAAATCCGTTGAAAAGACCCTTTCTTATGAATGCCAGGATAAGGTTTTAAAATTTTTGTGGTTAGTTCAAAAGCATCGTCAGCAAGAAAGACATAGGGTAAATCTTCATTTTTATATCCTGCAATTGGTACCGACTGTGGAATGGTTGCATTTGGTCCATAAATGTTTTCATATAATGTGCTGTTTCGAAAAACACCACCGTCGCTAATTCTTCCCTGGCAACCTACATCTGCATATATAAAATTGTAATTGCTGTCAACCAATGCCATGAGAACAATGCTAAAGCTGCCCTTGTAGTTGTAATATTCTGAATTAGTATTAAATGGGCATTGTACAATATGCTTCCCATCCATGACCCCTAAAAAGTGGGGAAACTGCCATCTAGTTTCAAAGTTAGAAGCTATTGCTAACCATTCTTGCTTTTCCTTGGGAATCTAAAACAGAAAGAGGAAAATATTTAGTATTTTTCTACAACATAGTCATCATTAATTGTAGATCCTTTCAACAGTAAATAAAGACCAGTTAGTCAAACAGTTGCTACAGATACAGAAGAGTCACAGGATATTGGTAATGATGATAATAACGCTAATAGCCAGACAGAAAAAGCAGTTGAAAAAATAGTGCAAGGTAATAAAACATTATTTAGTTTATTAATATTACCTTTTTCTATAGTATTTCTGTGTTTAAAATTGTTTTAATATACCTAAAATAATATTTTTCGCCTAGATGAAATCATACCTAATGCACGCAAGCCAGTAGGACCTAAAAGGAATGCAAAGTCGATTTGTTCTGATACAGAAACTGTTCGCGAAAAGCGTATGGATGAAGCCTTTAACATTCTTACAAATATTTCAGAAAAACGGCCGGATCCTCAAAAAGACGATTGTGAACTATATGGGCAACTACTGGCAAAAAAACTTCGTCGGTATAATGAAGATGAAAGATTGACAGAGATGAGAAATTGACACTATGTTGCTCAAAAGAAAGAGAAACAAATCTGTGCCGACTACACCAGTTCCAACACCATCTCCTGATGCTTTCAGCAATTATACTGACCTTACTACAGAATCATCGTCATCACTATCTTATACAAATACGCAAAATTCTCAAATTTTTCAAAATATTGGTAATTATTATGAAACCTTTAATGTAGATAATATTTAAAAACTTGTTTCATAATACTACTAACAGTAGGTATTAAAAATCTGATTTTCTTTTTTTTTTAGTGACTAAACTATTAAAATTTGTTTACCTTTATATTGTCTTTTAATGCTTCAATTATTGCACTGCACACCTCCGGCACAATTTCAGAAATTACTTGGGGAGATATTTTGAAGAGATAATGAAGACTTTGATAGCTATCTCCAGTCGCCAAAAACCGAAGAGTCACAGCTAAACGAATTTTTGCTGGAATTGCTTTTCGCCATTTAGTATCTCTTCTTGCGATACTTGGGCCAATTCTGTCAAGTAAATTGTTAAAATCTGATGAAGACATCCGGCAAAAATTTTCAAATTGATCAGAATGCTCCTGTTGTAAATCTGCAAGCATGTTGATTCCATCATACCTAAAATTAATTATGTTTTATTATACAGTGCTCATCAGGACATAAAAATGACAAAAATTAAGAAGTCGATAGTATATTTTTTATATTCTAACTTGAAAAATACTAATTATTTTAAATTTATACAGGGTATCCTAAATACCATATGCCACTATTACTATCTCCGAAACGGTAAGCGCCACAGTTGACCTTTTTCCCCCTTTAAGATCTTTTTGCAGTGTTGCAAAATTTCTATTACTTTCTGACTTGCAGAGTGATTTATGAAAAACGACAAAATTAAATAAACGTCAAAAATTAAATTTGCAGACACCATGTTGTAAAGCGGGAAAATTTTTTAAAAATTTTAATTGAAATTGGGCCTTTAAAAACCAATAGTTTTTGAAATATTCAACGAAATTAATTTTGGCGTTTTTCATAAATCACTCTGTAAGTCAGAAACTAATAAAAATTTTGCAAAACTGCAAAAAGATCTTCAATGAGCATAAAAAATGTCAACTTTTCTCTAATTTAACCTATGCCGTGGCACTTACCCTTTCGGAGATAGCAATAGTGGCACTTGGTATTTAGGACACCCTAATCAAAAATGCATTAGGTCCTACCTTTTTCTACTATGATGAAGGGAAACCATCCACCATCTTCTTTTCCTAGGTTTTTTTTCTTTTTCCTTAAATTATTATAGTAACACATAAAAAAGTAGGCAGCTGCAGCTATTGAATAATCATCCATCTTAAATAGCATGCGACGGTACAAAGCGAATATTTTCCGTATTTTAAACCTAAAATGCAATTATTCGGTCAAAAGACACATGTGTGGATGGACAGAAAAGTGAACATTCATACATAATTATTCGTTTCCAAATATTCGTCTAATTAGCGAATATTTGTATACGCAAGTGTGGAGCCGGGGTAAGTCAACTACTCATCGCACTCGCGGTGACGCGCGCGATCGGTTCACAACGGTTTTTGTGATCAACAATGCTGCCAAATTTTTCGGAGCAAGAATCAGTCAACTGCAGGACTTGACCGATTCTTGCAACCAAAAGGTACCTCAGCCAACTCCACATCCTATTTATTTTCGTTATTATACGTTGGACTTGACTGATTCTTGCAGCAAATAATGCAGAATAAGCGGACCTATAAATTGTGAATCTAGAAAAACGATTTTCATGATTTTCATTAAATATCGTACGATATTTAATAGAAGAGAAGTAGGAGAAACGTTATCGTTCTTTTCGTAACTTGTGACTTAGACTTATTATTGCAAGTTACTGCATGGATTTTCGCACCCAAGATCTTCACTGACAGCGCGTGTATATTCTGAACGTTTAAATGTTGAATTATTTTATTCATTTCATTTATATTATGCTATATTTCTTACAGATCATCTTTTGCACATTAAACACATACAAACCTGATATGAAGAAGCTTCTTGGTGGCCAAATAGGATTAGAAGATTTCATTTTTGCTCATAAAAAAGGTAGGTTTAAAATAAAATATTCTTTTCTAAAAACCGATAAGAAATATTGAAATCATGCTTACTAATCCTTAATACAATACATAACATAGTAATTTTTAGACCAAGCTTATTAAAAAGAGAATCTCTGTTATGGCTTAGTCTAGAGACAAAGCTAAAAGGTTTGGTTATTAGGTCAATTGGGTGAAAAGTGGTTGACTCTTAGTTCGGAAAATGACTTGGGCTTATAAAAATTTTAATTATTTACGAGCCAGTTTTATATGACTAGATCTTGAAACTATTCGTACATTATTTGGGTTCTCTAAGAGGAATCAGCACAGAAAAGTACCAGTAAGGTTAACACTCACGTATTGATTAAGAGAGAAACGAGCAGTGACCCTTAAGGCACTCATGAAGTAAAAAGGTATTTACTTAATTCAGTGTCCTCAATGGTAATGAACCTATCGTTCTGAAAGCCAGTGATTTAGAAACATAAAGAGATCCTCAAGGAAACCCTACTCTAGGGTTAAAATAAATATCTAAAGATCACAATATATGAAGTTAGAGGTATCTTAGACCAACTTAAAACAGAATAAAATAAGAGAGATATCTGCAGAAAAGAAGAGTCTGAATTAAAAGATCTTAGAAGTGGCAATAAAATGGATGATGGACCTCAAAACTTCTGAGAGTTAGGCTACAGAAAGATTAGCGAGCGGAAACTACATGCTATTGTCCAAAGATCCAACAGCCACCATAGAGGACAATGTTTATGAAGGTCTTGAAAGATATTGCACTATTCTATTTAATGTCATGCGTATAGCACATATAGTCAAACTAATAGCACCTCTACGAATTACCGAATTACGAATTCATAAGGTTCAGATGCCCTTTCAACCTATAACAAGTTGTGCAAATTTCTTTTAAATATTATTAAACCGGTGCAGAGGAATTGAAAATCCCTCGTCCAGAATTCTGTCCCAATAACATAGTTGTCAACTTCAATATGAAAAGTATGTACACCACTTACCTATAAAGAAATCTTGAAAGATAATGGAGCTGACAGAAATATGTTTCCGTGAGTCCTGCTTTCAAGTAAAAGATAGATTTTATGCTCAAGATGAAGATTTTCAATCTTTGTCTTCTATGGCATCAAATAACTACATAAAACTACAGGAACATGCAATCAGCTTCTCTCAAGGTAAACCCAACTTACGGCTTTCGGTATGCGGACATTATTTTCATCATCATTTAGGACACAAGCCAAGATATTCTGAACAAACACTGTTACACCACATCAATATCAGACTCTACATTACATTCACGATGGAGACCGTAAGAGATTCAAGCCCGCCCTTCCAAAACTATAATAGAACCATAAGATCATCGGTTTACAGTGAGTCTGTATAATCCAACAGACTTCTTACAATCCCATAGGTAAAAGGAACATCGGAAAAGATCAGAGGTATTAAAGAAAAATGCCATTTGGAGTAAAAACGAAAGAGTATAGGAACTAGGTTAGATTGAACAGAAGAAGTCTATAAATTAGGCGTAAGACAGCATGCTTGGTCAAAGAGGTACAATATTCATTGGACTGAAGCCAATATTCTCTGCAGCGAACAACACTGGAGAAAAGGCAATTCTTAGAAGCAAGTTGCTGCAAAATATGACGACCAAATTCACGCTTCACTTGAATTTACAACTTTTTAGTTTACGCTTCATAACTATTGTACTGCTGAAACTTCGTATCAAACCCTTTTTAAAATTTAAGATAATTAAATCAACCACTATTAAATTTGATCTGAGAATGCTTTGTATTAAAATAAAGAATTTTTTCAGGTACGCCTAAAGAAGTAGAACTAGTGAAAAGTGAAGATTCGCTAGGGCTTACAATAACTGATAATGGTGCGGGATACGCATTTATCAAAAGGATCAAAGAAGGTTCAGTTATTTCAAACATTCCTCATATTAAAGTAAGTAATTACTACTTTTATTAAGTCGCTCGTAGCATAGTTAGGGATCGCAGGTTTATCATGTTAGTTGTCTCCAAAAATTTCCCTGCGAGAGCTGGATTCAGATTGGAGATGTCCTCCTGTTTGATGTTAATTCTAGATTTCATTTAACTAACCCGCTGGGTTTGGAATAGCTCTAACCGGTAGAATCTGACCTTCGACTAAGCCAACTTCTGTTTAGCTTAGTGGTGTCCTTACATAATCTGATCAGGATGTTTCTCGCACAGCAGTGCATGCATCTTTGTCATACAGTCTTTTCTTTGAGAATAACAGTTCAGCAAACTATCCATGAACTGATCCGTCTAACGAAAACGTCCATTTTTATGGTAAAGATCATTATTTTTAGACTGCTCCTCCATCTGGCCGATCATCTGCATCCGAAAGAGCTCGATTGTTAAGAGGGAGATGTTCTATTTAGGATGTTACCCCAAGACAATTCGATGAGATACATTGTTACGTACATTAGTTGCTAAGCTAAGCATGTCTAATAGTCTAGCTTAGAAAGTATTCTATGAGAGGAAGAGCAACATTGTTTAAAAAAATGCTGCTATCGTAAAACCTATCTTAGGAACAAGTGTGACTATAAGAGCTCTCCCCATCTAATCTTATGCGCTGTTTCAGATAATTTTACATGAACTGGCCCTGGATTGAAAGAGGCTAAATGAGACTTCCAGCAACTCGTACTTACTATTGTTAATATGACATTTTTAGGTAATATACTAATAAGACTTTTAAATTTTAGGTTGGAGATCACATTGAACGACTCGACGGGCATAACATGGTAGGAAAACGACATTACGAAGTGGCTTCGGCGTTAAAGAACATTCCGGTAGGCGCAACGTTTACTATAAGACTCGTGGAACCGATGTCAAGTGGTTTTGGTCAAATAGCGCCGAAAGGAAGCACGCGTGGTGTACCTAAAAAGGCAGGATATGGTACTGGATACCAAACGTTAAGGTTCAAAGCGGGCGGACAGGCAGAGTTACAAGATCAGGTATTTTAATGCTGTAGAGTTTTTATCGTTCGTTTAAGTGTGAATTAAAATATGCGATGCACAAAAATAGTCAACTGATTTATTACAAACGTTTAAACTACTATATTTATTTATTTACGGTGTATTTATTTTGATTCAAAAGTTTGTATTTGAACTGGCCTCCTAGTGGCGAAGGCTTCTTATATTAGCTAGACCATTGTTGCGGAAGATTCGCTAACCTTTCACGTATTTTTAGAGGTCGTGCTACTAAAAAAAAATTACTATAGGTTACGAAAAATTTCTTTATTGTGCTAAAGTCAGTACTACATCCCACTTTTTCACATAACTTTCAAAAATTAGATCAGCAAGTAGACGCCCTTCAGATATGTTGCATTGATGTAAGTGACTTCTAAGGTTTTCAGCTGAGTTATCGTGAATATCGATCCTAATGGAAGCGATTTCTTTTCTATTATGGATCTTCAGTTGTTCAAAGTCAAATAAGGATGAAACTCCGTTCCGATCGATATTTGCAATATTTCAGGTGAAAAGTTGAGAACATCATTCCTACTGGAGTACATCAAAAGTCAAAAAAGTTTAAATCATTGATTGTCTTAGATACTAGAAACATAGTTTGGACACGTCACAATCACTATACAAAGCAATACATATATTTTGAATCACAAACACTCTCTTTGTATTCATGGCCCTATTCCATAATACTATGCAGTCACTCAATACACTAGACCAGCGTTACTCAAAATGTGCTCCGGCGAGCCCCGGTGCTCCGCGAAACCTCCGGTAAGGCTCCGCCAGCAGTCATAATAAATGAATGCATGTATTAAAGTGGACCCTATAAGAATAAAGTTACCTAAGATAAAAATAAACAACCAAAACGAAACGCCTACTTATAGGTGTTAGGTGTAGGTATATGGTACATACAGTGCATTTTTTTTTATCTCGGGTCATAGGCTTTTACGTGTAATATTTTCAACCCCATGTTAGAACCGATAGGATTGAAACTTGGAACAAGTGAAGTTTAAGTTAACAGACTTTAAGAAATCCCATTATTTTGCAAAAAAATTTGCGAGAAACCTATTTAAAATACGTTTTTCTGATGAAAAAGTTTGCTTTTTCTGCACCTCGTAACCTTTATTACCTTTACACTTCAAAGCAGGTAGACAAATATCTGACAGTGACTTCAAAATAATTTTTAAATTGCTCCATTGAAATTGTTCAAAAACTCTTTAAAATGTCTATTTACACTACGGAGGAACGTATTGAGATGGTATCAAACTACATTAGAGGAATGTCGGCGCAAGAAGTGGTAGATAATTTTGCCGTGTCTTATCCTAACCGTCCCGTCCCGTCTAGATCAACTGTACAACGGTTTCATGAAAAATTTATTACGATTGGATACATCGCCAGTTCTCACTTAAAACGAAAAAGAACTAAAACTGTAGTAGACGAAGAATTTAAAATGGAGGTATGCTTGGCCGTTGAAGAAAATCCAACAAATAGTCTTACTCAGTTTGCTGAAGTTACCGGAAAAAGTAGGAGTAGTTGCTATAAGGCAATCAGAAAAGAAAAATACAAATCTTTTAAAGTTAGAAATGTTCAAGAACTCTTGCCTAATGATTATTTTTTTAGAATGCAGTTTTGTGAACAGTGGATGAAACGAATTAACAACGACCCCACAATTACAAACAAAATACTATTTTCAGACGCAAGTACTTTCTGTACAAATGGTACAGTCAACAAACAAAATACTCGAATATGGGCGCGAGAAAATCCTCACGTCATCCAGGAAACGCATACCCAAACAAGACAGAAACTTAACGTGTGGGCAGGAATTCTTGGAGATCGAATAATTGAACCATTTTTCATAGAGGGTAGCCTTAATACTGCAAAATATTTAGAATTACTTGAGGTGCAGGTCATTCTCGCATTAGGAAACGCTGTTCAAAATGGCAGGATAATTTTTCAACATGATGGAGCCTCCGCTCATAGTACAGCGACTATTACCGAGTTTTTGAATGCCACGTTTCCAGGACGCTGGATTGGACGTTTTGGGCCATCTAAATGGCCGGCGCGAAGCCCCGATCTTTCGCCTTTAGATAACTTTTATTGGGGCTATCTATCATCGAAAGTGTTTGATATTGTTAGAGGCAGACCCAACAATATCGAAGAACTTCATAATAGAATTATCGAGGCTTCGCGTACCATTACTCCCCGGCAGCTCCTAAATGTTAAAAGACATTTCTACAACTGTCTGGGCTTCTGTTTGGCTCAATTTGGAGGTCACTTTGAACAATTTATTTGAAAGGTTTTATTTGTTTATTTTTGATTTTTGAAAATATATTTTTGAGATTTTGAGGAAATTATTTTGTGTCACTGTCAGATATTTGTCTACCTGCTTTGAAGTGTAAAGGTAATGAAGGTTACGAGGTGCAGAAAAAGCAAACTTTTTCATCAGAAAAACGTATTTTAAATAGGTTTCTCGCAAATTTTTTTGCAAAATAATGGGATTTTTTAAAGTCTGTTAACTTAAACTTCACTTGTTCCAAGTTTCAATCCTATCGATTAAATAGAACAGGTTCTGACATGGGGTTGAAAATATTACACGTAAAACCCTATGACCCGAGATAAAAAAAAATGCACTGTATACGAAAATTTAATATATGTATTATTAAGTAAATGCCCGACCTATTACATCGAAATGTTACAGCGTTACTAGTACACCACCATTCGCCCCCGGACTACAAGCAATCGAATGACCTCGGTTCGTCGCGCTGTTTCTCGTGCTCGTGCGTCGACGCGTACTTCGGAGAAAACCGTCTGGCTCTCCGAAGTTTCTGAGGAATTCGAGATGATTCGATGATTGCTGGTGTAATATAAAGGAGTATTGTTTGGCGCGGAGAATTTATTAATCAAGCAACGTACCGCAAACACTTACTCACACCGCACTCAGTATTTTATGTTCGCTTGCCTTGTTGTTGTTCGTAGTGGTTGTAAAATCTTGTATTTCGTGCGTCAAGAGATACTATTTGTCATAAAATTGACCAAATCAAATTAGTGTTAAAGAAGAATGGAGCGCTGGCCTAAAGGTGTTGCAAAAAAATGTGGTTCGCTTGGATGATGCGTCAAATTCAAATCAAGTTGATATGACGGTGTCAAGTAGTAAAACATCTAATGACACACTGAAGGTGAAAAAACGAAAGTATGACGAATCATACATTAATCTCGGGTTTGTTGATTCCAACGGCTCGCCTCTTTGTATGTTGTGCAGCAAACTCCTTTCTAATAGTTCGATGATACTTGCTAAGATGAGCCGACATTTAGAAACTGTACATCCCGACTTCAAAAACAAAAGTAAAGAATTTTTTTCTACGAAAAAAAGGACAATTATTAGGAAGCCAAAAAATTATGAGGTATGCGACCCAGACTGTGAATGAAAAGGCCACGGAGGCATAGTATTTGGTTAGTTACCGCATTGCCCAAGCAGGAGAAGTGCACACTATCGCTGAAAAGCTAATAAAACCATGTGTGGTAGACATAACAAAATGTATGCTCGACGAAAAATCTGTAAAACATCTTTCTACAGTGCCGCTTTCGAACGATACAGTTACGCGCCGAATTGGGGATATCGCAGCAAACATAAAACAAGAACTGGTTTCACGGCTTCAAAATACCAAATTCGTCTTTCAAATGGATGAGTCGACTGATGTTGTTGGACTGGCCACCTTGCTAGTAATTGTGCGATATCCATATAAACATTCACTCGAAGAAGACTTGCTTATGTGCTCATCGCTGCCTACTAACACAACCGGAGAAGAAATTTTTAACACGATTAACATATTTTTTGAAGAAAACCAACTCGATTGGAATGATTGCATTGATATTTGTACCGATGGAGCCAAGACAATGATAGGTAGAACAGCAGGAGCAATATCATGAATAAAAATGAAAGCGCCAAATTATAGTTCCAGCCACTGCATCCTGCATAGACAATCACTCGCGTTAAGAAAATGCCACCAAATCTAAAATTGGTTTTTGATGAGTCAGTAAAAATAATTAATTTTGTCAAGTCTCGTCCGCTACAATTCCGATTGTTCTCAATATTATATTAAGATTATGGTAGCGATCATAAAACACTTTTGCTCCATACTGAAGTGAGATGGTTGTCTCGGGGTAAAACTTTGACAAGGCTTTTTGAACTAAGAACAGAATTAGAAGCTTTTCTTACAGATATTCCTTTTAATTTAAAAGACCGTTTGTCCGATAAGAGCAGTTCAAGTTTAAGAGCAGTTCAGTTTAAGCAACAGTTTTCAATGCTAACAACAAAATAACTGCCTTTAAAAGAAAATTAGATTTTTGGACTACTTGTTTTGGTAAGAGAGAAATCGAAAGCTTTTCATTGCTACGTCAGTTCCTTAGTCACCATAGTCTGAGTGATACAGAATTGGTGCAATATGTCAATGATCTGCAAGGGACTTTTGAATCTTACTTTCCTGAAGAACATAATACAACGCTGAAAATAAACTCATGGATTCAAAATCCTTTTTTATCTAAATTGTAGAAGCCTGAAAATATGTCAAATCAGATCTATGAATCATTTCTAGAAATACATCGGATACAAGCATGGAATCATTATTCAAAACAATTTCACTAAATAATTTTTGGTGCAGGGTTCGTGATGAATATCCACAATTTGCCACAGAAGCTTTGAATATTCCTCTGCCGTTCCCAACAACGTATTTGTGTGAAACGGGATTTTCAGCATATACAGCTACAAAAACAAAATACCGCAATAGACTGGATGCCGAACCAGACATGAGAATTCAACTTTCTTCTATCAAGCCTTACATTACCCAGTTGATGAGGAATAAAAAACAATTACATGCCTCGCATTAAATGAACTTAGTGTTATCATTTGCTTACTAACTCATTACTTACTGTATCTATCTTTTTTTGTATGATTATCAATAAACAATTCACATATGCTTGCTGCTTTTGCTTTTAGTTTAGAGTTTAGGGTTCCGTTAAAAATTTAGTTTTTTAAAAGGGTTCCGTCACGAAAAAAGTTTGAACACTGCCCTAGATTATAAAATGTTTTATATATTCCTGACTGCTACATATTTATTTAAGTAATACAAGATATATTAATTTATCTTTTATTTACAGGACGACTCGATGGACCTCGGAATCGACAAAATCAACAGCGTATTAGAATCCTTTATGGGAATCAACGACGCGGAGCTCGCAACTCAAATTTGGGAGCTAAGCGAAGGCAAAAAGAACTCGATGGAGTTTGCGGATGCAATTGACGACTCGGATTTGGCAGCTTTTGAATTCACTGACGAACTGATCATTGAACTATGGGGATGTGTTACAGATGCCAGACAAAGGCGATATAAATAAACTTGAGTTACTTTAGAATTAAAACGGTTGATAAGTGAACAAACGACGATGATTTAAATCGGCCTTAAGTTTTTCTTTTATTCTCTTGTTGATGATATGATTACAGGATACAATAAATTAGCATTTAAATAATGAAATCACTGTCATTTCTTACATGTTTTTGTTATGTATAGGTTTAAAAAACACAAACATATTATTTAATTAAAAAGATTATAGATTATTATAAGTTTGTAAAATATTAAAATTTAGTATTATTTTTAAACATAAAAATTAGCTTTAAGTTTTAAAACTTATACTTCTTAAGAAAATATATATGTAAGTTAATAATATGATTAAAAGTTATATTACTCGCTTTCGTTATACAAACACTTCTTGGTTCTACTATCCTAATATTGAAATAATAATATTCTACATTAATATTATTTGCGATTAAAAAAAATCATAAGACGACTTATAAGGATAATTTATAGTGCATCCGTAAAGTAGCGGATAAATTCAATAAATATGAAATGGATCGTTTCTGAAAAAATGCCCGAACCCGTCGATTTTAATATTTGGTTTAGGTTTTTTCTACGTTTTTCGACGTCATCAATATATATTTTTTTAAATCGAAACCACCATTTGTTAATACAGAATCAGAAAGAATGCATTTTTTACAAAGGATATGGTACAAATGAATAGTGGTTACATAAGCAATTTTGAACGAAAAATGATAATAAAATGTAAAATTAAAGAAATACCTATCTAAATTAAACGTTCGAATTGAGTACCGTTAACAACCTGACAATAATCAAGGCGATTTAAAAATTCTTTTTGAACGTTGTCAATGACATCTGGAGTAATATTTCTAATTTCCTGGCGTATTTGTTCTTTTAAATCTTCTAAACTCGCCGGTTTAGTGACATACACTTTACTTTTTAAGTATCCCGATAAAAAGTAATCGAGGGGAGTTAAATCTGGCGATCTGGGTGACAATTCAATGAACCCTCGTCTACCTATCCAACGATTTGGAATAACTATTGAACCCCGACCAGCTTTTTGAGTATCCCAAAGATGCCCAAATTCATGAAACTTTGCTTCAACTCCGCTTACCATGCTTTGGCTAATAGGCGACCGATCAGGGTGACTTGCATTAAACAACTGAACCACCTTCTTTTGAGTACGCAACATATCTCCGAAACCGGTCATGCACTAGATTTCGATTCTTTCACGTTCGGTTACTTTTCTCAGATTTCATACAATAACAGGCGGTCATCAAGTGTAGTTACTAATAAAGCGCAGGATGCTTTCGCCTCTCAAAAAGAATAAACACCACATGCAAATGTAAAAATACTCCAAATAGTTGCACCAAAATACATTCACTTTTTGACACTGACAGTAACAACTAAAAAACCAAAATACCAACATTTAATTTAGATAGGTATTTCTTTAATTTTACATTTTATCATAATTTTTCGTTCAAATTTGCTTATGTAACCACTATTCATTTGTACCATATCCTTTATAGAAAAATGCGTTCTTTCTGATTCTGCATTGAAAAATGGTGGTTTCTATTTAAAAAACATATTGATGCCGTTATATCTTTTTTTTTAGTCACCTTGTATATTTAATTTTCGCGGAGAAAAACCTTAACGCCTATATTAAAATCGACAGGTTCCGGCATTGCACACCGGTTGACTTTTTGCCAATGGCTTTTGAAAAGTAACAAGCCTGATTTTTTTAAATATTGTTTTCAGATCAGGCATGTTTTATGCGCGATGGTTACCTCAATACCAGAAACAGGCATATTTGGCATGATGAAAATTCACACGCTGTAGCCCCTAAGAGACACCAACGACAATTTTTGGGTAAACATCTCGGTTTGAATGCAGATATTTGCCGCCATTCTAGAAAGTACTTTGCATCGATTATTGCGAAAGATCCCTACAAACCTTACAAATCACATGCTGTTTCAACATGACGAGGCACCTCCACATTTTGGCTGCAAACGTGTGTTGCTATTTAAATCAGCGATTTCCCCAACAATAAATTGGAAGAGGGCCCGTTGCCTGGCTCGCACGTTCTCCTGATCTGGGCTGGGATTCTAAAATCACGACTCGACACGATTACTCGATATGACTGATTCTAAATAAAATTTTCAATCGTGAGTGTCTTGCGGATTGCCTAGTTTTTAACGATTTGTCGACGACACGCTTGGGTATATCGTCTACACCAGACGATATAGCTTCTTCCTTTTTTAATACGTGCATAATGTAACAGCATCCCTTTTTAAACGTATTTGTTTCATTTATTGTTCACCAATAGTCATACCAGGCATATTATCTATGATACCAGGTTTTCATTAGTATATCAAGAAGCTTTCTTAAACACAACAACTAATAAATTTAATTCGACCCTATTTTCCACAACCTTCTGTTAATAATAGAGGCAGTTTGTGTACATTCAGTTTTTGTACATTCATTATTTTTTCAAATATAAGAGATTAGTGAAATTATTAAATTAACATTTATAGAGAGATCCAATTTCCCTGGTGTTCTAGGTCCTATTGATTGCACACATGTTGCCATATTAAAACCAAAAGTGGATGAACACAACAAGTTTTTGTGATTTTCCATGAATTCAATTATGATTTTCCAATGGATAGTAGTGGTTTTAAACGACAATTTTTTTATTTTATAGAAATAATATGGCATATATTTAAATAAAAACACACGGAGGCAAAAAAATTAACAAAATAAATATAAATTCTTAGTGTTTACCAATAGAAAAGACAATTGACGTTTCCATCTGTCAAATATTAGGGAAAATAACAAATATATACCAAGAAACCTAAATCAAATCAAATAAAACGAGTTTAGCCGACGATTGAAATTTAGAATCACCCTTGTCGTCACGACCGAGTCGCGATCGAATTCGAAGTCGTGATCGTATCAAGATCGAGTCGTGATTTTAGAATCCCAGCCCTGAATCCTGGGCTGGGATTCTAAAATCACGATTCGACACGATTACTCGATATGACTGATTCTAAATAAAATTTTCAATCGTGAGTGTCTTGCGGATTGCCTAGTTTTTAACGATTTGTCGACGACACGCTTGGGTATATCGTATACACCAGACGATATAGCTTCTTCCTTTTTTAATACGTGCATAATGTAACAGCATCCTTTTTTAAACGTATTTGTTTCATTAATTGTTTACCAATAGTCATACCAGGCATTTTTAGTTATTATACATATTATCTATGATACCAGGTTTTCATTAGTATATCAAGAAGCTTTCTTAAACACAACAACAAATAGATTTAATTCGACCCTATTGTCCACAACCTTCTGTTAATAATAGAGGCAGAGGAAATAGAGTTAGCATTGAATGGGCAGTTTTAGTACATATATCAAGATTTTATGCCACATATTGTTACCAAAGAAGCATTGGACAAGATTTTAAATTAGCGAAACTACTACAAGTCATTGGATCCATAAAATTACTGAAATTATTGACAATCACCTTGCTGACCGATTCATTAATTTTTCAAATATAAGAGATTAGAGAAATTATTAAATTAACATTTATAGAGAGATCCAACTTCCCTGGTGTTCTAGGTCCTATTGATTGCACACATGTTGCCATATTAAAACGTTTAAACATACCAAAAGTGGATGAACACAACAAGTTTTTGTGGTTTTCCATGAATTTAATTATGATTTTCCAATGGATAGTGATGGTTTTAAACGACAATTTTTTATTTTAAAGAAATAATATATTTAAATAAAAAAACACGAAGGCGAAAAAAATTAACAAAATAAATGAAAACTCTTGTGTTTATCAATAGAAAAGATAATTGACGCTTCCATCTGTCAAATATTAGGGAAAATAACAAATATATCCCAAGAAACCTAAATCAAATCGAATAAAACGAGTTTAGCCGACGATTGAAATTTAGAATCACCCTTGTCGTCACGACTGGGTCGCGATCGAATTCGAAGTCGTGATCGTATCGAGATCGAGTCGTGATTTTAGAATCCCAGCCCTGAATTTTATTCTTTGGGGTTCTCTGAAAAGTTTGGCATACAAAACATCTATTCTTAATGATTCTTAAGATCTGCTACCTAAGGATAATGGCTGGCTATACCCATGTAGAAGCTATTCCCGAAATGTTCCAAAGAGTTTGCTCCTCAATGACCCAACGGTGCAATCTTTGCATTAAAGCAAATGGTCGGTATTTTGAGCAACAATAATTAATTTGTTAATAAACGAAATAATTCTTAAACTGAGCTGCAAACAGCTTAGAACATTGAAAGACTTGCAATAGTAAACTACAACTTTTTTTGAGTTCAACATGTGCACATCAGGGGCAACCAAGGGGGGTATTTTGTTTACAAACATGTTCAGCGATTCTCTGTTGTTACAAAAATGTTGAAAAGAGGAAATTTTCAGCTATACAGGGTGACCACGGTAACTTTTGCAAAAATTGTAGGGTAGGTAGGGACGCCATAGGTAAGTATTTTGATTAGGAACCCATGTCCGGAGCAGCCCCCATTCTAATGCCCCCATGCTAATAATGTTAATTTAACTTATTGGTATTAGATTTTGGATTAAAAATAAAAATTAGAAATAGGTATATCTTATTTTAAGCGCGAAAATAACATCTTCTAAACAAACAAAAATTATTAACATTCTTATTCCTAAAACCACTTCCAAAAAATTTCGAATGGCAACACCGCAAGCAAAAGCTGATGTTATCTCGTCAAACGGCTTTGTGTTTACGTTCAACATTTGTGAAGTTCTGTTTTTTCTTTAGTTTTTGGTTGAAAAAGAACGCATTTGAGTTTTTTTGTGAACTGTTACGATGGTAAAAACTTGTGGTAAAACCGTTTGTGCCGCACCAAGGAAAAAAGGCGATTTAAGTCAACCTTTTCACAAGTAAATACCAATACTGTCATAACATCATATCAAGGGAGAAACGCCATCATAAATGTAGAATAATAAAAACTTTCTAAGAAATTATAATTATAATAATTATAAAATATTTAATTTACATAACATGCTTTTTATTAGATAGAATACCTATATACTCTTACTACTCTAATAAGGTACGATAGAAAAACGTATAAAGAGTTTATAAACGATAATATTGTTTAAAATTTAAAGCATAATCTATTATTAATAAATATTTGTCATCTAATTACTTTTTGACGACGTCACTGATAAAGATTTCTATAATATAAGTTATAGTGTATTCAACTGTGCGTTCGAACGGCGTTGCGATATTCTCAAATATATGTAATCTGCATTCATTTTACTTTGAATATTGACTCCTTTATAGTTATTATGATATGTCATTAAAGAAAATGCTTTATATTTTATTAGGAACAGTAGTATTGTTTTGTGCCTGTCAAAATATTCCACGGCAATACATTTTAGCCTTTCAATGTTCTGACGCAAACAGCGATTCAATTAATTATCAAAATAATAGTATCTAAAAGTTGTTATGCTTTTTTTTAGATAAACACATCCAGCTTTAATGCAGCAAAAAGAGACGGAGGTAGAGTAAAAGCATTTGCTACACTTTATTCATACGACTCATTGTTTGGTGATTTTATCTTATCTGAGTATATTAACTCGAAAAACTTAAATAGAAAAGATGCTTTAACTAATATCTTTTTAGAATTTTTTGACTGGCAGCAGCTGAATTCGATATATAATTTTCACGGGCGGTTACTAGATTTCGTTATTTCTCCAACTCTTGAGTTTTGTTCCATTGAAAAATGCCACAGTTTTTTGTTAATGAAGGATATCTTTCATCCCTCACTTCTTATACAATTTAAAACCACTTCTAACAAACAATTTCACCATCATCTTAAAGTAGAAAATGTCTTCTATAATTTTAAAAGAATATTGTGTCGATATTGTCACGAAATTCGGGAACACACTTTTATTGTCAACGTCAAAAACACTAACCTAACTCGCCTGGACTGTCGTTTAATTGTCTCCAAGGTAAAAACTGACTAAACAATTAAAACTGAATGAAATATCACGAAGCGCGTCATTTTTAAAACCCGATGGAACAGTTTCGAAATATTTAGAATTATCTTCATTGTTTTTGCTGAAAGAGACCAATAATTTTAGGAGAATACTGACAGTCAAAGCAAGCAAGTATACAAATTCTAGAAAATTAAAACTACAGGGATTTACAATAACATAACCTAAATTGGGGCCAAAATGGGGCTCTCGAACAAGATGAACTACTTAAAAACTAAACACTATAGATAAAAATAATAAACCAAACGTAAGTAGAACCCTAAAGAAACCCTACGAATCAACTTTAACTACAGAATACTAATAAAATTGTACAAAAACTAGGAGAATAATTAACGTATTTAAATTTTTGTAATAATATTTATGGATGATTGTCGCGGTTTCGAGAACAATTAATCCATATAAAGTTAAAATGCCTTGGTTTTTAAACTAGGGCTTACAGTGTTCCATACTGGCTGCGCCGCAAATGTATCGTATAGCTCTTTTCTGCAACACCAAAAGTGACTCCATGAGGCATGACCAGAAAACCCCCAAAACAAAGACCATATCTCAACCTTGACTCTATTAAGGCATAGTACAGATTTTGCCATTACACATCCTAACTCAATGGCTGTAATTCTAACAGAGAAACATCCGGATGATACCTTCATTGAAAGATTTATAACTCAAATCAGTATCAACCATAACTCCTAAGAATGCAGTCTCAGGCAGATAGGTTTATAGCTTTCCCACAGTCGATCGATGTGGTTTTTGAAGACTCGCCCTGTATAATTTCATAGTCGTGTTCTGCAGAAACATGTATATAACCGTATTAAGGAATGCAATAAAAAATTAAATAAAACCATAAAAAAAATAGGAGCAACCACTTTATTTTATAATAATATAATGCTCGCATCGAATTTTAATAAATATATAATAAATTTAAAGTATGGAATAAATAATAATTGTTTGGTCTTAAACAATTTTTACAGCTACATTTAGTCACATTCACATAAATTGCAATGAAACACTAAAAATCCAACCGGCCAATAAAATCAGTTGCCGGTGGTATCCATTTAAAATCTGCTTCAAAACATTTAAAATGTTTTGCCAGAGCGTAATTCTCGTAAACACTAACATATTGGATTTAAAGTGGTTTTTAACACACATGACCACGTTCTCAAATATAGAAATGACTCGCACTTTGGTTTTATTGTGGTTTCCTGAAAGATTTTCCAGCGTATTTGGCGGCCGATCCCAGTTCTTCCTCGATGCGAAGGATTTGGTTGTATTTTGCAAGACGTTCAGATCTGCAGGGTGCGCCAGTTTTGATTTGACCAGTGGATAGACCAACTACCAGGTCGGCAATAAAGGTATCTTCAGTTTCGCCGGATCTGGAATTTAAATTTACGATGAGTTTTAATATAATTTATCTCCTCTCTTAGTAGAGTTTAGAAACGATTCTATCATGTCATTTCGTTTGATGATATTATCCTGAAGTGGGTGTTTGTGATTGTGCAGAAAGAGTGAAGTATATAAAATATTTAGGTATCTACATAGGCGAATGCTTAAAATGAACCAAACATTTGGAGTATGGCACTACAAAAATAAACAAAGTTATACAGGGTGTCCCGAAAGTATTGGGACATAGAACAACAGTAGATTCCTTACTTCAAAATAATATGATTGAGGTCAACTTGCCTTATCGTAACAAAATAATTTCCTTTTTTAATATTACATAAAAAATGTATACCTTATTAAGGTCGCTAGGAGTAATAATTTTCGAAATAATCGCACTTTTAGGTTTTCATAGTATGTGAAAGACTTAAATTTACTAAATTTTTAGCAATGCAATCCTAAATAAAATAAAAGTAATACCTAATTTTATTTTATGTAAAATTAGAATAGTTGAGTCAAATTTTCCCAAGTGGGCCACTCAAAAGTGAGTTTTGGATTTCCATGTACCTTTCAATTTCAAATGATAGTTCAAGGGACGAAAAATGATGCCTTAAAGTTGCAAAATACACACATCAAAATGGTCTAGGGAACACATACAAATATGTTTATATTTTTGAAAAGATTGGAAAAAAGTTAATTATTGCAATTTTTTTACATTATTCGAATAAAATAACAATATAATTATTAACTTTTTTTTGTAGATTATAATTAACTCATAATTTAGGGCCCAAATAAAAATAAAGAACAAAATCCCATTTATTACCGTTTATTAAAAAAAATTATAAAAATAAAAATTTACCAAATACAAATTAAACTAGTAGCCAGATGGTCCACCTTTATTATTAATAACACTTTGGCATCGCCTAGGCATACTTAAAATTAAATTATTAATTAATTCTTGGGGCAACTCCTCCCAAACATGTGTCACAGCAAGACGAAGCTCCAGAGCGCTTTGAAAAAAGTCAAATCGTTGAAGAAGTTGCCTTTTTTACCAATCCCAAACATGCTCAATTGGATTAAGGTCCGGTGAGGTAGAGGGCCAGGCTAGAAGATTTGTATGTTTGAAGAGCGATTCGTACAAGCCGTGCTCGATGTGGTGGGGCATTATCTTGTTGCAACAACGAATTTGGGCCCATTTCGCGTAAATATGGAACAATTACAGGCAGTAGTATATTATCCCTATAACTTATTCCAGTCATTGTATTTTCCACAAAAATGAGGCTCGTTTTTCCGTCAAGTCTAATGCCACCCCAAAACATTAGTGATCCACCACGTTGCCTTACTACTTCCCGGGCATGACGCAAACGACTTTCATTTCCTTCCTCTCTCCAGACACGAATTCTACCAGAATCAGGATAACACGAAAATCGAGACTAATCCGTAAAAAGAACTGTGGCCCATCTTTCTTGATTCCAATTAACATGTTCTTGGCACCACGTTAATCTTGCACCTCGATTTCCTAAAGTTAACCGAGGAACCCTTAGGGGTCTTCTGGCATGAAGTCCTCTCATGCAAACGGTTTCTAATAGTTTGACCTGAAACCTCGACGTTATGCACTTGTGAGAGCTGCTGAACCAAAACAGAGGCTGTTACCGTGGGATTTCTTTGAGCTTGCAAAGTTATAAAACGGTCTTGGGCAGGTGTGGTAACTCGCGAAGGGCCTTGATGCCGTTCTCTAACATCATTTGTCTCTCTATATCTTGTCCACAAACGGTTAATTACACTGGGAGATGTATCCAAAGCTCTTGCAACGTCTCTTTGACTTGTTTCTGCCTCAAGCATTCCGACTGCTCTTAGCATTTCCTCTCGAGTTAAATGTCGTCTTTCCATTTTTATTGAATAAAAACTAAATCCCAATTGTTCGGTTGGAACCACAGAAAATGCGATATTGCGTTAGAATTTAAAAATTATAATCTGCGTTATTTCGACAAAATGTGCAAGTAGCAAAAAACGCTGTTCTGGCATGACTTTTTGTACCCAAAAATTTATTTTACTTCGTTGGTATCTTAATATTAAAGGTAGTATCTATTCCGTATAAAAATATAAATATATAAAAATTTATAAGGCGAAAAAAACTATTTTTCTAAGTGTTCCTTAGAACATTTTGATGTGTATATACATTTTTTTATTAGTTATAAGCAATTGAAATTTTTTAACAAAGTTTTTTTATTTTATCATAGGCTTTGTAAATTTAATTGTTTATTCATCAAAGAAATTAATTTTACAATAAACAAATACAAAATTTTACATGTTCTCATATGTTTACGGAAAAAATGAAAAAAGAAAATTGTTCAGATATTCATAATGAACATTTAAACAGAAGAAAATTTTTGCTAAGTATGAATAAGCAAATACTCCGAGCGTTTGTTTATCGACATTCGAGCGCTCGAATCCCCTTATGTACAGACGCATTACGTGTTGCGGTCTAGACTAACGCAAGTCACTTAATTCCAAGATTCTGTACAAAATCTGAATAATACTTAATACACTTTTACACTTTGATTTGCTGAATATCAATTTTTGTGCAAAGTGAGAAAATTTTACATTTTATTTTTTTTTAATTTACAGGTTGATAACAATGATACTGTCGTGTTTGCTTTATCGTTTTCGTTTTGCTGCAGTTCACTTATATAACACTAAGTTTATCACATTTTTGGAAGAGAAATTCGAATTGGTGTTAAGAAAATTTATTATTTTTCCGATGGTGCGAAGTCCCACTATAAAAACAAATACAATTTTATCAGTACAATATGCACACGTCAAAAGGGCGTGCGATGGTATTGGCGGCACCGTGAAAAGGTGCGCATATCGTGCTAGTTTACAGAAAAAAAAACATCGAAAGAATTACGATGACCAAAGAACTTTATGATTGGGCACGAGGATATTTTAAGAAAATCAACTTCGATTTTTGTACGAAAGTGGAGAATGAGACACACTGAAAAAAAAATTGGAATCTCGATTTGCTGAAACGAAAACGATAAAGCAAACACAACAGCATCATTGTTATCAACCGGTAAATGAAAAGAAAATAAAATATAAAATTTTCTCACTTTGCACAAAAAGTGATATTCAGCAAAGCAAAGTGTAAAACTGTATTTGAGTATTCAGATTGTGTGCAGAATCTTGGAATTAAGAATAACTTGCGTTAGTCTAGACCGCAACACGTAATGCGTCTGTACATAAGGGGATTCGAGCGCTCGAATGTCAATAAACAAACGCTCGGCGTATTTGCTTATTCATACTTAGCAAAAATGTTCTTCTGCTTAAATGTTCATTATGAATATCTGAACAATGTTCTTTTTTCATTTTTTCCGTAAACATATGAGAACATGTAAAATTTTGTATTTGTTTGTAAAATTAATTTTTGTGATGAATAAACAATTAAATTTACAAAGCCTGTGATTCACTTGATGCGCAAAACATTTTAGAACGTGAAGAATGTAAGATTACTCACGTTTTTCAAGTGTCAACCAAGATATTATCAAAATAAAATTTTTCAATTGCTTATAACTAATAAAAAAATGTATATTTTGCAAAACTACTTTAAGGCATCATTTTTCGTCCCTTAAAATATCATTTGAAATCGAAAGGTACATGGAAATACAAAACTCACTTTTGAGTGGCCCACTTGGGAAAATTTGACTCAGTATTAAATTTTAAAAAAATATTATTTTTATTAATTCTTATACAATAACCAAAGTAAATGATATTTATTTATTTTTTTTATTTTATTTTCCAACAAATATACCAAAAACCATAATAAACAAAGAAACATACAAATTACGTTTAACAAATGACTGCCTTATTTTAAAAAAGAAGATCCTCATTATCTTTTAACATATTTACAGAATTTACAATTTTTACATTTAGTTCATTTAGATTATTTATAGGACTATCATAAACAATTGATTTTAAATATCCCCAAATACAGAAGTCCATGAGGTTTAAGTCTGGACTACGCGCAGGCCAAAGCAAAGGTCCTCCAGGGCCAATCTAACGTTCGAGATATTGTTCGTCAAGGTAATTACGTACCTGTCAAGAAAAATGCGCAGGCGCATATAATACATATTCTGCCTAACATTTAATGGTATATCTTCTAAAAGACCTCCAAGATCATTTCGTAAGAAATTTAAGTACGAGCTCCGTTCAAATTAGGTGGTAGTTCACGGAGGTCTCTTATATGGTTTCCAATAATACCACACCAAATGTTAACTTTAAATTCATGCCAGAAATGACGACTGACAACTGACTGGAGGTTTTCAGAATCCCATATATGAGCATTTCTAAAGTTAAATACGCCGCGTCTAGTAAATGTAGACCCTCGTCTGTGAATAACACTCTGCTAATAAGGATTGGATCTGCGTTTCGCATATTTTTAAGCTGACGACAAAACTGCATTCTGGCTGGCAAATCTGGTGGGATCAAACACTGAACTAGTGTAAAGTGGTATGGATAGAGGCCTTCTTTCTGAAATAATTTACCAACACTTATTGTTTACACCCGCAGCTGCCGCTATTCGCCTAGTACTTAACCCGAGATTTTCTGCTACTTCTAAAACAGGCATTTTTGGCCGAAATGATCCAGTTTCTCCTAGTCGGCTATAAATTCTTTGGAATAATTTATGGTTTGGTTGTTGTCTATCTGAAAATATTTCCATCTCCAAATTGGTAAACAAATTATGCCTAGGCATTACTTAAAATGATTAAACTTAAGAGAAAAACTTTTTTACTCGTTTTAAAAGTTTAACATAAATAATACAAACACTTGTATCCAATGCCAACTGCCATAGATGCAATTTAAATAAAGTAATAAATAAATATTATTTTTAATTTTTTTTTTGAAAAATGGTGATTATGTCGAAAATGGTTGCTCCTAGCGACTTTAATAAGGTATACGTTTTTTATGTAAAATTAAAAAAGAAATTTATTTTATACTTTTTAAACCGATATACGGGGCTGAAAAAAGTTAGGAGTTCTAAAAAAGTAAAAACTAACGCAACGAGCGCCCTCTACCGAAAACTGTATACAAAATTTTATTTTTATTTTTTAAAAGACTCATATGTTTTAAATTTCATGTCAGTATGTCATTTGGTTCAGGACCTATGAGAAAAAAAAACGATAAATCAAATAATACTTTGACATCCTGCATTTCAGTTACTGTTAAAGTTAGGATAAGGCAAGTTGACCTCAAGCATATTATTTTTAGGTAAGGAATCTACTGTTCCCATACTTTTGGGACACCCTGTACATACATTTTATGAATTACGCAACATTTTGGCTTTTAAACTACTAAAAACAATTTTTTCCGCCAGGAAACAAAATTTGTAAGATTAAGATTACGGTTAAGAATTAACGGTTTAAGATGAAGAACACAATTGTGTTCTTAAACCTCAAATTTTCAATAGTTGGCAATAGTCAACGACAAACTAACATAATATTCGTTTTATAATAAGTTTTGAAATGAAAAAGTGTGTTTGTTGTTAAAATTATTAGGAAAAATATACTAGTAAGTAATACAAGACTCGGTACGTCATTTACCTGTGCGATACCATCGTTCCCCAACCGTTCTGTTTAGCCAAAAGGTGAGCTCTGATGGATTCGGTAACGCTACCAATTTGGTTAACCTTCAGCAAAAGGCAGTTGCAAGCCTTCTTATCCACGGCCATTTGAATACGTTTTGGGTTGGTCACGGTCAAATCATCACCAACAATCTAATAACAAAAAATCTTGTTAAAACCTTTAAAAAAATCGGTTGTTTCCCTACATAAGTACCACACAGATGTATCCAGTTAATTAGAAAGACCAGGATAAGAAACTCAAATTAATACAGAAATTATTCTTAAGTTAAAGTAGTACAGTTCTTTACTATTTCTAACAATAATTATTATTGCATACAAGGATCCAGAAATTCAATGGTTTAGAAGCTGTTTCTTAGCATAAAGTTCATAACCATTAATAAAGTGTAACGTGCGACACTTTCTTTTCATTTCACACTAAGTGAAATGAAAAGAAAGTGTCGCAGGTTTAGAACTTAACAAATAAAACTGTTGTTAAAACCTTTAAAAAAATGAGTTGTTTCACTATATAACTCCCACCGGATGTGTCCAGAAAATTAGAAATACCTGGTTGATAAACTTAAATTCACACCTGAGTAAGTAATGTATGACGTAAATAATTCATACAAAAAATATTCTTGAATTAAAGTAGTACAGTTCATGTTTGTAACAATAATTATTATTTCATACAAGGATCCAAAAGTTCTTTAATGATATGGAGAGTTAAATACCAAAAGAATAGGGTTATCGGGATACTCACGTAAGACGGGAAGGAGAACATCACACAGGTAGCTTATGCTTTCTTGGTGTGGATGCTGGGTTTTTTGGCTCCAAAACCGGAGTTAATGGAGCTGATTACAAATTGGTTGTTTGCTCCTGTTCGTGATCCCTTATGTTTTTTTCCTTTGGTTCTCTGGTTGCCCTGCCCTGAAGAAGCCAGAAAGCAGAAATATGTGTCGGCAGGTACCATCTTTACTTGTTCTGCTTCCCGTCTTACGGAGTATCCTGATAAACCTATCCTTTTTTATTATTCATAGAGATGGGAGTCACTTTTTTCTGCCATTGTATTTGCCCTTGAAGCTAATTTTGAAGGTCATGGTATATTTTTAAATGTCTTCTATTTTTGACATTGGAAAAGTGGAAAATTTTATGTCCAAAATCTATAATTTTATGACTCTTTTTTATCGATCTTTACATCAATTTGGTGACTACAATCCAGATTTTGTATTATACTATTTTGGGGGATAATTGTTAGGATTAAGGTTTAGTTTTTTTTACTGATAATAGCAATATTATTATGTCAGACACCGATGGGCATATACCGGGTGGTGGTGGGTTACCCGGCGGATCAACAAACGTTAATCTTTCTAGTGGTAATAATCATGTGAATATGGAAGATTCTCAATTAAATGAAAAAGTTGTATCTGATAGAATATAAAGAATAAATACATAGAAACAAGAAAATAGATTTCATTCTGAAAGTGCGCAACCTTTTTTTATTTTTGTTGAATACAAATATTTAAATATTAGGCGAATACACCCTATAAAACTTTATGAAATTCTTCAGGAAATATAAATGAGAATAATACTAAGCAAGCGACGCAATTTAAGTATCTGGGATATATGTTGAACCAAAATCGGGACCCACAACAAGAGATTAGAGCTAGAATAGAACAATCAAGAGCAACATTCCTTAAACTTAAAAAATTTTTCAAAAATAAAAATCTAAACTTCAAACTAAGATACAGAACTCTACGACTCTCTCTGTTACGATTACCATAAATTTCTCCAGGGTGAAGTACCATTACGCAAAGCAAAATAATAGGCGAAGGGTCCTGTTTACTTCATAATCTTTATTTCAAAAATTGTCAAGGGAAAACTATGTAAGTAAAAATATAAAAGGGTGTTATTAAACTAATAAATTAATTAAAAACATAATAAAACTTACATGATATTATCAGAAAATGTCCATAAAAAGGTTAAAAACAACGGCACACACATAACATTACAATACATTAATCTAAAAAACAACGGATTTTGGTTTTTAAAAATTCCATATGGGTACTATATTATACACCGATATTTAATACT
Organism: Anthonomus grandis grandis; assembly: GCF_022605725.1. Taxonomy (NCBI): domain Eukaryota; kingdom Metazoa; phylum Arthropoda; class Insecta; order Coleoptera; family Curculionidae; genus Anthonomus; species Anthonomus grandis. Next base: position 28,333,895 of record NC_065555.1, read on the forward strand.
AGTACGAATAGAGCCATCTAGGATTAAACACGACTAACACAACATTTTAAAAAACGATAAATTAACAGTAATGTGGTAAACTATTTAAATAAATTTACAATATTGGCCGCTTCTCGCGGGCGTTAATAGGTTCGTTCAGACAATTAACTTGTGTATTTATTTCTAGTTTTGCTATTTTTATTTTCTAATATACAGGGTGTTCCTTAAAGACGTGCTAATATTTAAGGGGGTGATTCCTAGACTTATTTTAAGAAAAAAAGTTTCTATGAACATATGTCCTAAACGTCTTTGAGAATGAACTTTTGCAGGGAGTTAAAGTTTTTAAAAAAAAAACATTTTTTTAATAATAACTTAAACAATATTCTAGAGATATTTATGAAATTTGGTACATGTATTCTATGTATCAAGACGCATTTTTGATGTGCAAAAAAATATTTTCTCTGCCAGTGGCGCCCCTACAAGTCTTTTGAATATTTTTAGTGAAAAAAATACGCCACTGCTTTTTCTTAAAATAAAAATTATTTTTAAAATTTTCAATCACTTGAGCTAGCAAATCACACTAAAAAAATTTGATCTCTTGGTTTTTTTTCGTCCGACGCATGGTTTTCGCTTAAAAAAATAAAAACAATTTTACTTCCCTAAAAACCTGATGCGGTGTGAAAATGTTTGTTCGTCGATGGCAAGCAAATTAAGGGATCAGATTTATTACAAGAAGTATGAAAAGTTAAAAAATTTAAATAATTTAAAATACTCATGTTTTTAACGTGTTTAAAAAGTAAATGGGAGTAAAAAAGTGCCGTAACGAGAGTCGCCTATGCATGTTTCTTATTGCTCATTGCTATGGACTTAATACGGAAAAAATGCGATTGTGGTGGTATTCGAATACAGATGGTAAATAAAATTAAATATCTTGGAGTGTATCCTTGATTCACACTTGCATTGGGATGTTCATATTTCTTGTGTCACAGAGTAGATATGTTGGGTATTAGGAAAATTCAAAAAGATTACAAATAGGGGAAGTCTTTATCTCCAAGAAAAATGCATGTAGGACACTTAGGTAAATGTATTATGCATTTCGGCTGTGTAAACAGCCATCATCAGATACAGAACATTACAAAAAACATATACGTTCACCAAATAAACCAAAAAATTACCCGTTGAATTTCCAACAACCATCTTGTGCAACTTGAAAAGACTCAAAAATATGTTATAAAAAAGACCAACTTTTTGACGAGTGTAAACTCTTTGATGTTAGGCAACTCTTTTATTTTGCAGTTCTTAAAAAACAACGTTTTTCTAAAAAAGATAAAACTAAACGCCAGAGAAACGCAAAATAACGTGCCACAAATTTTCGTGTCCACACTTGCTAAAACAAGTAGGCAACGTAGCTTTTATTATCCGACACCAAAATTGTATATTTTACCTATTGACATAAAAAGTATGAATAGCGAACACTTTTTTAGGAAAAAATTAAAATTGTAGTTAGAGAGCAAGTCTAGGTCGTTTATTACATGTTTAGTCAATAACAAAACTTGGTAGCAAAACAAAAATTAGAATTATGCACGTTTTGTTAAGTCAATTTATTGCAAATAATTCTGTCATTTGAAATCACACAACTCTTAGACTTAAACTGACTCCTATATTTATTCTTTTTTATCCGCCTTTGTACGTTCAAATTTATTAACTGCGCTGAGTTAAAACGAATATGAGATTGTAATTATGTTGGTCACAAAACCCTTACCTGGATAGAGGTTGCGCCAGTAATCGAAGACCAGGCGTTCCAGTCATCTTGGTCAAAGGGATCCTCAATGGACACAATGGGGAAATCTTTGATGAATTCTTGGTACAAAGCTTGCAATTTTTCCCCAGAAATCCATTTGCTCTTGTCGGAGTTGGGGTTTTTGAAGTCTAAATCGTACTGACCTAGAAAAAATTATTAAATAATTATGACTTATTTTCAATATAAATTTTGGACAGGACTGTACTTCACATTTTAAGCTACCCTACTGAACCAGGGAAACTAAACTAATTTTCCAAACTTACCATCTTTGTAAAATTCGGAAGCTGCAACATCCATACCAATTTCAATTTTTCCCGTGTAGCCGGCCTTTGAAATGGCCTCATTAATTAAGTCCAAAGCGTCCTTGTTGTTAAGGATGTTAGGAGCAAAACCACCTAAAATAAGATAAAAAAAAAGTAATAAGATAATACGTTAAAGACTAGCGAGCAATATATCACGAAATATACATGGTGTTTCATAAATGATGGTAAATAATTTAACAGCAGATTCCTTTTAAAAACAGAATAAGGTTAAGTTAAATTTTCCTAGTCCAAAAGTCAAAGGCAACCAAGATACAGGGTGATAAACTTAATGTAATTTTTTTGAATTTAAGCCATAAATTTAGCATTTATTTTTCGTTTTTAACAAAATTTTGACAAAAATTTTTTTATAATGGAGATCTTGAAATTAGCCTTTTAAAAAATTATGTCAGAGGACGCTACAAGCAACATTTAGATTTTTTTAAACCCCGTAACTTTTTTAGGCTTGGCATAATTTAATTATCTATTTAAAACATGCTTTGTGCTAACAGTTTTGCTTAAAAAAGAAACACTTCAAAAATCTTACTATGATTAATCTTTTTCGAAATATTTGGGTTTAAAGTTTTCAATGCACTCAAAAAAAAAGATTTATAAACTATTTAAATTGCTTCTTCGAATGAATAATAAAATACAAAAGATAAATTTAAAATCAAAAATTATGAATATTTGTCAATAAATGATTGACATATTTTGTCTCAATACATTTTAAAATTCTTTTATTGAAAGATCGCCGAATTTTAAAAAATAATTGCTCGTTTCGAAATGACTCGATAGCAGTTAATATTTTTACCATTAATTGCATACAGGGTGGCCATTTGAAAACGAAACAGAGCCTATTTTGGGTCCCTCAGAACATTTGCGAAAAAATCCTCGGACCCACATGGGGAACCATTTTTTTGCTAGTTTCGCCCCCCTGAGGGCAAAGCCCTAGCGGGGGTGACAAGGGCCCCCAAAATTTTAAATGGAACGGGGGGTCGAGTGATACCTTATTTTGAAGGTATTTTTATGTGGATTATAACCCTAAAGTTTTAAATCGTTACTATTTGCCTAGTCGACACAGGGGCTAATAAAAGTTACAAAAAACATGTCAACATTTTTTATTAAAAAAAATGCTTGTAAATTTAGCAGTTAAAAAAATACAAAAAATTTTGTTCTCCTACATTGTGAACCGTACTTTCTGTTGTTTTTTTTTTAATACCCGAGAATTGGCATAGATACCTATGCCAATTCTGCAAGGGAACTCTTGGTTATTGTTGAGACTGTTATTATAGCAACATTTTGAAGTTTAATAGTGGTTGTCAATTACTGCTGTCAGATCATAGTGTGTCAAACAAATAGCTCTATAAAGTTAGGTAGTTACAACATTGAGTGTGATAATGGTTTATTCACTTGCTGAAAGAGTTGAAATAATTTCTCTTTTCTTTGTGAACAATGAAAATGCTTATAGAACTGCCCAGCTCTTTAACACACTACAACACCCTATATGACAGGTCCATCGCAAGTACATTTTGGAATTGGTTCAAAAATTTAGGGAAACTGGGTCTGTGGCTAATAAAAAGCGCGAAATGGATAATCCAGTGGTGAATGAAGCTTCAGAAGTAGCTATTTTAGGCCATACTGTGCAAGATCCTACACTGAGCACAAGGAAGTTATCAACCGTGTCTGGTATTAAGAGAAGCAGCATTCAGAAGATATTAAAAAAAAACAAGTTTCATCCGAAGAAAATACATCTCGTACAAGAACTAAACGAAGACGATTTTGATAGGCGAGTACAATTTTGTGAAACTATATCTGAACAAGCCGCCAATGATCCACACTTTCTACTTAATGTATGTTTTTCTGACGAATGCTCCTTTTTCCTAAACGGTACTGTGAATCGTCACAACTGTCGCTATTGGGCTGATTCAAATCCCAGAATATTTCGTGAGGTGCGTACACAACATCCTGAAAAATTAAATGTTTGGGCTGGCATTTTTGGTAAAAATATCGTAGGCCCCTTTTTTTTACCTGGCTATTTAACAGGAGAGGTGTACCTGAAGTTATTAGAAAATACAATTCATCCAGCATTAGTGGAGATACTAGAAAATAACGAGTACTTGGAAAATCGTCTAGTATTTCAGCAAGATGGGGCGCCACCCCACTATGCTGCAAGGGTTCGTCAATATTTGGACCAAACGTTTCCAGGACAATGGATTGGAAGAAGAGGAGCTATTGAATGGCCTCCTCGTTCCCCGGACTTAAGCCCATTAGATTTTTTTTATGGGGCCATTTAAAAACTAAAATTTATGCTAGTCCATTTGCGACAAAGAATAATTGATGAATGTCGTCAAATCACCCCAGAAATTTTGCAAAATGTACGGGAAAGGTTTGAACAAAACCTGTATTATTGTATGGAAGTCGAATGCCAACATTTTGAACATTTACTTGATTGATTTTATCTTTAAGCCCTTTATTTAATATTATACTTTTTAACATTTTTTTGTAACTTTTATTAGCCCCTGTATGGACTAGGCAAATAGTAACGATTTAAAACTTTAGGGTTATAATCCACATAAAAATACCTTCAAAATAAGGTATCACTCGACCCCCCGTTCCATTTAAAATTTTGGGGGCCCTTGTCACCCCCGCTAGGGCTTAAGTCTGGACTTCGTGCGGGCTAAGGCCTGTCGTAAGGCGACTCTCACGACATACGCTATAAGTAACAATAACTAACAGAACTAACAATAAGAATGTAATAAAAGGTAATAGATATAGTTACAAAAGTTTATAAAGAACCGGTAACATCAACAGGCGGCAAAATCCGCGCATCTCGTTATTCTATCGATCGGGTCAGATGACTATGTCGAGGTCTGAAGACAGTGGAGGCGGCACACTTGTTGAAATTATTAATATTTATTTGTACTTGAGTTTAAATAGCCCTAGATTTTTAGTAGGTATAGCTAGCGATATTATAAGTGCGTGTGATTTAGTTGAAATACTAACTAAGAATGCATATATTTGAATTTAATTGCTCCGAGATTCGTTTAAAAAAATGTAAATAAATTAAAATTATATTTTTTAGCATTGTGATGTGCCCATAAAAAAACTAATAAAAAATAGTTTTACTTACAGGAGGATGCAGTTCGCTAATTATTTTTAAAACAGGACTTCAAATAGGTAGCTGAAAATTATTCTTTATTCGCATTTTTTTTAAGGATTAGGTATTTTAAACGACTTGTGTAAAAAAACAAATTGGTATAAGCTTAAAGTTTTATTTCATTATTTTACATATTATATATTTTTATTCACTATCAGATAGTGTATTACAACCTAAATCAGATTTATCCGATGAAGACCATTCGATCTCTTCATCAGATGAGCCTGTATTTACTGTAAATTTTAAAGAATCCAATGCTTCATCAAAAAGGTGATGACTTTCGAAATATTGTTTTTCTATGTTGTATATAGTTGCAAATATTTCCACTCATCATTCGAAATTTCCGCAAATTTTTGCCTTGTCAAAGTTTCGACATCCGCCAATTTAAAAGTGGAATTTCTGCTTGCCACCCAATTCTTAACAGTTGCCCAAATTTTTTGTATCGGATTAAGCTCTGGGTGGTATGGAGGCAAACGTAACACAATGTGTCCATGCTTTTCCATTAGATCGTCCAACTTGGTTTTTACAGGATACAGGTTTTTTTATTTTTAGAGACTATTTCATATAACTCTGTCTTGGTGAGTGTGTCTTTGCATCAAATGTAAAATTACGTTCCTTGAACCAGTCAACTATTTCCTGCTTTTTACTTCCAGATGTAACATTCTTGACTACATGCACATTGTGATAAGCTGCATTGTCTAATACTAGGAGGGAATTAAAAAAATTGATATACACATGCACACTCTAGGCTGTACATATATACCTACAAGTTAAATACCTATTATTTTGTCACTTAAAATCAAAGTATATTTTAAATAATATAATTTTTAACAGTAATTAATTTTCATTTATTTTTTTAAATTATTAGACAGTTGAATAATTTAAACCAATTTTACTTACCTTTTACAATAAAAATCGGATAGTCTAACTAAAAAAACTATAGTCTATTTCACTATTATACTTAAAAAAAAACACACACACAACAGATTTTAAATGCCTTATAACACGATTAACTGACCCGTACGAGACGACACTGAGTAGGCCTTCAGGCTACGTCATAGGCTTTAAATCCCCGGCAGGTACAAAGAAACGAAGTACGGCGGGTGCTTTGTTCTTGCGGTTTCTTTAATAAGAAGCGAGAGAAAATATATTGCGGTCCTCTTTTCTCTCTGCCACCGGATTTTCTATCGATTTTGTGTTGAAAAATGGGTTTGTGCACATATTGAGCAGCCGGTTCTTTATAAACTTTTCTACCTATAACATTACTAAATGTGTGTGTTTGAACTTTTATAACCACTCATCAAAGTAACTAACAAGAACATAAATCCCGACAGTGACATTTCAAATAATTCATCTTCTCAGGCACAGCCTAATTAACAAACATTTTAACCTGAAATAGACAAATAAAATTTTATCTTAAGCGCATTGAAAACTTTAAATGTAAATATCTCGAAAAGGGTTAATCATAGCAAGATTTTTAAAGGGTACCTTTTTTAGCAAAACTGTTTAAACCGTTTACACACTGTATATTTTAAATAAAAAATTAAATTATGATAATTGACAAATTATTAATAAAACATGTTTAAAAAATTTTTAAATGTTGCTGGTGGGGCCCTCTAGGACGTAATTTTTAAAAAAGATTAATTTAAAGATTTGCCATATAAAAAAAAACCAATTGTCCAAATTTTGTTAAAAACGAGAAATAAGTACTAAATTTATGGCCAAAATTCAAATAAATTACATCAACTTTATGCTGTATAATATATCTAAACCATGTATCACCCTGTATAATATACCTAAAAAAATGTGAATAATTATTTACCTTCGTCTCCTACAGCGGTGGCATCCAAACCAAATTTATTGTGAATAACTTTCTTCAAATGATGATAAACTTCGCTGCCCATACGCATGGCTTCAGTGAAGCTTTCAGCACCAGTTGGAAGAATCATGAATTCCTGGAATTAACACATATAAATTCGCTACCATATATTACTAAATTTGTGTTATATCTAGACAAAATAATTAATTAGTTTACAATCTATAATGACTGCATAATTAAGATTACTGAAAAACCAGTAATTAATTCAATATTAATTATTAAGTATATTGAGGCCTAGTGAATGTTTTTTAATATCTGATTATGTTCCTATATCAAATTTTTGTCAACAATCTATACATGGAGGAACCATGATCTTGGCTAGGCAAACAATTGAAACGACTTTTTGTAATATTGATAAGTATGATAATCTTCTGTTAGAGAATGTTTTTGAATTCTCTCTTTCTTTTTGTAAGCGTTTTAATTTATATATTCTTTGTGTTTATAGGCCACCTACAGGAGATATTGCTATGTTTTTGGACAAACTTGATTCTCTTTTATCCCAGTTGTCCCTACACTCTAAGGTTATATTGGCTGGTGACTTTAATATCAACTACACTGATAAAACCTTGCCACGTACTTCTCTTTTAAGTATTTTAAATTATTACGACTTAAAAATGCACGTTCTTTCTCCCACACGAATAACTTCTTCATCTGCAACTACAATTGACTATTTCTGTACAAATTTTGATGACTTTTATGCACAGTACTCCCATCTGGTATTTCCGACCATGAAGCTATTCCTGCTATAAATGCCATATAATACTGTATTATCTTCATCTCATTATATGGGAAGAATCTTCAGCAGGAGAAATTTTAATGCTTTTTCTGCTGCTACAGCTTCGGTAAATTGGAATGCACTTGAAACGGCTTCTGACCCACTTACTTAATTTTTTCAAGTTCTGTGTGATAAGATCAATCAGTGCTTTCCTAAAATGAGGCTTAAAACTAAGAAACGAAAACCATGGGTTACAAGAGGCCTTAGAATTTCAGCTAAAAACCTCCGTTTTTCGACTAAATTGTGCAAATATACCACAAACGAAAATATCCTTGTATATCATCAGAAATACCGTAGTCTGTACAGAAAGACAATTAAAGCAGCCAAATCTAACTATTATAGGGATCACTTAAATATGTCATCAAATAGGCAAAGAGAGTGTTTCCGTGTGAGTGGACTGTATAGAATGAAATACTGGTAACTTTAATAATTTAATTGTCATGAATAACTTAAAAACGACAAATTACAAAAAGCCCCGACATAGAGTTACGGGCGATTCTAAAGTCAAGAAGCAAGTGCTAAAAACATGGCGGGCGGGAACCGATATTTTGTTTCTTGCGTCACGCACAGCACAGGCCCGCACTAAGGACAAAGTATATAAAAAAATAGTGCTCGTCAACCACAAACTGAACTGAACATGGTTATTTTATGCCTCATCATGGTGTATTAAAAAATTCGAGTGATACTACCAAATTACGTGTTGTTTTTAACGCGTCTAGTCCAAGCACCACAGGACTATCTTTGAATGACATTCAGATGGCTGGTCCAACTATCTAACAGGATTTATTATCCATTATTTTACGGTTTCGTACACGAAATATTGTCCTATCAAGTGATATAAAGATGATGTACCGCCAGATACTAATCAATCCCGAGCAACGTCATTTACAGAAAATATTTTGGCGTTCCGATCCCAATGAGGATGTTAAAATATTTGAATTAAATACGGTTACCTATGGTACTACTGCCGCTAGTTTTTTAGCCATACGTTGCCTTTTTGAGGTTGCAAATGAATGCGAACGCGATTTCCCCTTAATTGCTAATATAATTCGTAATGATATGTACGTTGATGATTTATTGACAACTGTAGATAATAGAGACGAGGCTGAGTATATATCTAATAATATTAATAGAATTTTACTTAAGCATGGATTTGAATTAAGAAAGTGGAATTCAAATGATCAGTATGTTATCCGTAACTTAGAATCCGAAAATAGGTTGGTAGAGTTTTATTCCAATAAGGCGCAGGAAAATTCAGTTTTAGGCTTAACTTGGAACAGAGCTCACTTGATTTTTTAAAATACAACATTAAACAACCCAGCCTTTCGAAAAAACTAATAACCAAGCGTGTTATTCTTTCCAGTATCGCTACTACCTTCGATCCCTTAGGTCTAGTCAGCCCTTGTATTATTATAGCCAAGGTGCTTTTACAGAAACTATCGTGTGAAAATTTAGGCTGGGATCAACCGGTTCCTGATCATATAAGTAATTGTTGGTTAGAATGGCACTCGAATCTTGAAGCCATAAATAGTTTAAATATCGAACGAAAGGTTGTTTGTGAAAATCCAGTTAAAATCAGTTTACACGGTTTTGCTGATGCTTGTCAGACTAGTTACGGTGCGTGCGTATACGTTATATCTAAAAATAATTTAGGAGAGCGTTTTTCTAATTTACTATGCGCCAGATCAAAGGTAGCTCCAGTTAAACATCTAACAATGCCACGGTTAGAGCTATGTGCGGCACTAACACTGGCTCAGTTATTAGAAAAGGTGTCAAAATCGCTAAATATTAAAATTGACCAAACATTTTGTTGGTCTGACTCCACTATAGTGATGGGATGGTTGCGCGCATCCCCACATTTATTAAAACCGTTTGTAGCCAATCGCGTGGCGGAAATTCAGAAGTTAACGGCTAACATTAAGTGGAGACATGTACCATCTTTGGATAATGCAGCCGACATAGTTTCGAGAGGATTACCTCCTCAACAGCTGTGCTCTTCTCGTATGTGGTTTGATGGCCCCGATTGGCTAGACAAAGATATGATTCATTGGCCTAATAAACAGACCTCAGTAATCGATTTACCAGAAATTCGTACTACATTAACTTCCTCAGTAAGCGAAATCCTACTCATTCGAGCGTTTTTCTGATTTTTTAAAATTAAAAAGGTCTTTTGCTTGGGATCTAAGATTTTTTTAAAATTGTAAAAATAAGCCCAAAAATCGAATATTACTTCCGTACTTGACATTGGATGAACTTGAAAATAGTCTTTACTTTATAATTAGGATAGCTCAAAGGGAGTCCTTTCCGGAGGAATATCTTACTCTCACCAAAGGTAACGATTTGCCTTCTAATAGCCGTGTTTTAAGCTTGCACCCATTCATTGATAAGAACGGTTTGATAAGGGTAGGCGGCAGATTGTCCAATTCAGACTTTTCATACTCAAAAAAGCATCCTTTGTTACTTTGCACTAAACATTATATTACTAAATTAATTTTTGAAAGCAGCCATAAAAGATTATTTCATGCAGGGCCTCAGTACTTACTGTCTTCAATAAGAAACACCTTTTGGCCCATATCAGGTCGTAGTTATGCGCGAAAATTTGTGAAAGAATGCGTAACGTGTGCCAGATTTAGGGGTGCCAAAATTCAGCCGCTTATGGGTGATTTACCAGCGGTAAGAGTTCGGCCTTCAGGCCCATTTAGCGTTATAGGAGTTGACTATCCCGGACCTTTCTGGATGAAAGATAGGCGAGGTCGCGGTTGCAGACCAATTAGATGTTGGGTAGCCCTTTTTATTTGCTTCACGACCCGGGCTATACACTTAGAAATTGTCTTGTCTCTTAGTACCGATGACTTTATGCAATCCTTTTATCGTTTTATAAGCCGTCGTGGTAAGCCGGCCCAGGTATTCTCCGATAACGGAACCAACTTTGTCAGAGCTAATCGCGAAATGTTAGAATTGAGTGTTTTTTTTAAGACTCATAGCCTGGATATCATCGAAAAGGCTTCCCATTTAGATATTGATTGGCATTTCATCCCGGATAATTCGCCACACTTTGGGGGTATTTGGGAAGCGGGGGTAAAGAGCTTAAAATATCATGTTAAGCGTACAATAGGCGAGCATAAGTTGTTTTTTTATGATTTTCAAACACTACTTATTAGGATCGAGGCAGTGCTCAATTCTAGACCCCTTACTCCATTAACCACTGATCCCGACGATTTAACCTGTCTCTATCCCTCCCACTTTTTAATTGGAAGACCAATGGAAACCATACCCGAATTACCAATCAGCGACATTAAATAAAACAGACTCAGTCAATATCAACTTCTGCAAAAATTGTACGAGCACTTTTGGAGCAGATGGAGTCGCGAATACATCCATGAGTTGCAGCAAAGGCACAAATGGAAAAGGTCATCAGGAAACGTTGACATTGGACAGCTGGTCTTAATAAGGGATGAAAATCTACCGCCTACCAGATGGCGCTTGGGACGAGTTCTTAAGTTAATACCAGGCAAGGATGGTATTAACCGTGTTGCTTTTGTGAAGACGGCAGACAGTGAACTTTCTCGTGCGGTAACTAGACTTTGCCCACTGAAAGTTAACCCAGGACTTTCAAGGCCGGGGGCATGTTCAGTTCAGTTTGTGGTTGACGAGCACTATTTTTTTTATATACTTTGTCCTTAGTGCGGGCCTGTGCTGTGCGTGACGCAAGAAACAAAATATCGGTTCCCGCCCGCCATGTTTTTAGCACTTGCTTCTTGACTTTAGAATCGCCCGTAACTCTATGTCGGGGCTTTTGTAATTTGTCGTTTTTAAGTTGTTCATGACAATTAAATTATTAAAGTTACCAGTATTTCATTCTATACAGTCCACTCACACGGAAACATGTTGGCTGTGGATAATACTGCTTGCTGAGTTGTTGCTATACCGCAATTAGTAAAGCTTGCATTGGTAATTTCTGAGGTTTCATTTTCGCTTATGCCGCTTTCTTTACACAAATGCGACATTGTTCCAGCCTTTTCCCTATCATCCCTACCATGATCATGTAAAATTGTATTGTGTTTTGCTCCGCAGATCTTACAACCAGACCAATTGCAATCCTTTGTCAGATGGTTGCGCTTCAAGCAATTTAAACAAAGACTTAATTCCTTGATTTTGTTTACGCGATCAAAAGTCCCTAGTTTTAAGAAGTCTGGGCAGTAAAAAAGACTATGATCCCTTTTGCAATTATAGCACGCAAATTTTGTTTTGTTTGAATCAGAGGGTTTATTCGCACTGGTTAATCCTCGGGAATAATTGTATGTTTTGCCTTTTGAGTAATTACCTGTATTGTTAGAAATTTCTCGAATATTGCTATGTTTTTCGTTGACTCGCTTATTTTGCTCTGTGGTTTCAATGGTTTCTAACAGATTAGCGCGCCTTTTCAGAAATTCTTTAAAGTAATTTAAATTAATCGCATCGCAATTTGACTTGTATTTTTCCCATTCTTGGGCCGTACTTTTGTCGAGCTTACTCGAAACAATGTAAATAAGTAACGTGTCCAAGATTCAATAGGTTCGCCTAGTTGCTTAAGACTATTTAAATGCTTGTACAAATTTTCATATATGTAACGAACCCTAGCAGCAGTAACCATGAGAATGCTTTCCATGTTAAATATTGCTTTTAAATGATTCTGTATCAATACATTTTTATTATTGAATCTTTCACACAATGTGTTCCAAGCTATGTCATAATTATTAGCGCTAAAATCCAACGCTCGTATAACGACAGGTGCAGATCCAGTTAAGGATGCCCGCAAATAATGCAATTTCTGAATATTACTAATATTTATATTGGAATGAATTAACGATTCGAACATGTCCCTAAACTCCATCCATGTCTCATAGGTACCGTCAAACTTTGGCAATTTAATTTCTGGCAACTTAACGCCTTCTGAAACTGTATTTATGCGGCCGATAACGGAACCCGATCTGACAGAGCTTGATCCACTTGGATCCGCATTATTTGAATCGTATTCAGCTTGAAACGCCTTTGCCCATGAAATAGTTGTAAAATACCTATTCGAAAATTCTTCCCTCTCCACTAATTGTGCTGCCTGTTCATCAATAAGACAATCAATGTCATTTTGGAGTTCCTCAAAACTATTAATTAACGTTTCAATGTCATTAATTCGATTTTCAAGTTCTAGAATTTTACAATGCTCCACTGGTGTGGTAGATCTATTTAAATGTAAGATCTCAAATGCATCAACAAACTTTTCAAAAAGGGTTAATTTAGTTTTGAGGGTACCTCGCTTTTTAATTAAATGTTTTACTTCACTATTATCCCCTGAATCAGTCATTTTATATAATGATTTCCTTTTTATTTTTTATTATATAAAATTTTACCAAGTACGCATCTGAATATGATTTTACTTCTTAACAACAAACGTCTATGCCTGCAATGAATAACGTAATGCTATGGGTATAAACTGTGCTATTATATACCTACTTAAACCTGCATTTTAACTAGATATTTATTTTTTATTCCTGAATGTGGACTAGGCCAATAATAACTGAGTAACTGAATAAGTACTAGGTACCAAAAATCAATAAATATCTGGATTAAAATTAAACATTTGCTATTAAATTATGACTCCCAAACGCACCACCCAACCAAGACAGTGCATTTAATATCGGAAAAATCAATGAGTATGGGTAACGGGATTAAAATAATATTCGCTTCAAATAAACAATGCAAATGTAATACATCATCGCTTCAAGGTCTCTGCATCCATCAACACTCGCGGCGATACAATTGTCCAGCTCAAGCCGCCGCGAAAACCTCGATTCACTGATGCAATAATTGACTGAACTACTGCTTTACTTTATTTTCGTCGTGCCTAATATGGCTACCGAATTTTACTTGTAGAAATTAGGAATATTTACTTCATGACTTATTGTTCAAAATTGTTTATTATCCGGCTCGAAGGACCATGTTTCCGTGTGAGTGGACTGTATAGAATGAAATACTGGTAACTTTAATAATTTAATTGTCATGAACAACTTAAAAACGACAAATTACAAAAAGCCCCGACATAGAGTTACGGGCGATTCTAAAGTCAAGAAGCAAGTGCTAAAAACATGGCGGGCGGGAACCGATATTTTGTTTCTTGCGTCACGCACAGCACAGGCCCGCACTAAGGACAAAGTATATAAAAAAAATAGTGCTCGTCAACCACAAACTGAACTGAACAGAGAGTGTTGGTCGATTATTAATGATTTTAGACATTGCCATAGAAAAGTATCTGAACCGGAGTTAAGACCTGACATTTTAAACGACTATTAATGTGATATACCTAATATCTTGCTCAAGGGCATTCGTAGTAACATTGATCCCTTACACTGTCTTCAACAAGTGTCAGTTGAGCATTCATTTTTCTTTCATCCTGTCGATCTTACCGAAGTAAAAAATGAAATCAAACGCCTAAAAAACCATAAATCATCTGGAGCTGATGGGATATCTTTGAGGTTGTTACTCTTTTTGCCTGATTCAGCCTTAAATGCTTTAGTTTCTGCCATAAACAATTCTTTACATATTGGCATTTTTCCTTCATGTTTAAAAGAGGCAGTGGTTATCCCTCTTCATAAGGGTGGAGATTTGGATCAGCCTTGTAATTTTCGTCCCATTTCTATTTTGTCTACCCTCTCTAAGATAGTTGAAAAACTTGCAAAAAGCAGAATTTTGTCCTTTTTGATCGACGCGCTAGCGCTTTGGAAAACCGGCAACGCGTTTTTCAAAAGCGTTTGACTGGGTTCAGCACAATCATCTTATTAATAAGTTGCAGTCATTTGGAATTCATATGGTACTTTGTATACTTTGCTTCTTTGGTTCAAAAATTATTTGAGCAATAAATACAAATTGTAAAGATAGAAAACACCCTCTCAAAAGAAATTTCGATCGACTCTTGGTGTTCCACAGGAGATCCATTTAGCTGCTTTATTGTTTGATTTATTTATTGATTAACTAACAAAAAAAAAATACTGTGAATGGTCTCTCTATACGGATGATATAAAACTTTTTATAAATATTAATGATTGCTTAAAATTGCAAGATGATTTAGATTTATGAATGGAGTTCGGGCAACGGATTGAGCTTAAATGTAAAAAAAGCAAAATTTTCACAGTTTCCAAAAAGAAAATAATTATTTATTTGACTATCGCATTAATAACAATATCTTGGATAATGTTAATGAAATTAAAGATCTGGCTGTGTATATTGATAGTGGTCTTAGGTTTGATTACCATATAAATTCTATTACGAGTAAAGCTATGAAGCTATTGGGTTTTTTATTAATCGAACTTTAAAGGATTTTAATGATAAGTTTTAAAGAAAAATCAATATAACAAAAAAAAATAAACATTAAATTAGACTTGTTGCTTTTAAAATTGGCATATCTATAGAAGACATTGATAACAATTGTATGGAAAATCTCTTAAATCTAAATTTTTTGAAAGATCGTCGCGTAATACTTGATTTGTCCTCGTGATTCAAAATTGTTCTCAGTTAAATACCACAGAAAATATTATAAATAGTCTATTAACTAGACTGTGTAGACTAGCCAATAAACCACTGTAAAGATATTGACTTTTTTTACAACTTATATAAATATTTTACTTTAATTTGATTGTATATTGGGATTAGTACCCATTGGCAAATAAATAAATAAATAACAATGATTTAATAAATTTAAATAAATACTGGTCTTACCTGCATAGCAAGTTTGTTGCCGGCATGAGAACCTCCATTGATAACATTAAAAGCGGGCACTGGCAGAATGATGTTTGAATTTCCCGCCAAATCTGCCAAATGTTTGTAGAGAGGTACACCCTTCTTAGCAGCACCAGCTTTAGCAATGGCTAGTGACACACCTGCAAATAAATTCCAAATAAAATAAACAGTTTCCTAATTTTAATTTTAATTTACAAAAATACAGGCCATAATATTTTTTTTGATTTATTTATTTCCATAGACATAATTCAATTAAGAAATCTTAAAATCACAATAACAGTCACTGAGTGGAACGGATGGTCAGCTAGCAATGACCTTTTAAAATTGAAAAATTTTTTGTTCATTTAACGGTACATTAAAAACCCGCAGAGAGGTAATCAATCATTTAACATTAACTTTTTAGTAAATGATCAGAACTCCTCTCTTACCAAACAATTATTAGCTAGCTATGGTTTAGCACCACACATAAAGGGTAAAACTAGGGTGGTAGGACAATTTGG
Organism: Anthonomus grandis grandis; assembly: GCF_022605725.1. Taxonomy (NCBI): domain Eukaryota; kingdom Metazoa; phylum Arthropoda; class Insecta; order Coleoptera; family Curculionidae; genus Anthonomus; species Anthonomus grandis. The sequence continues at coordinate 28,350,055 of NC_065555.1, forward strand.
CTCTCAAATTCATAATATTTTCAGCAATTTGGCTAAATGTCAGGTAACAAATAATTAATAATATTAATTACTCATTATTCTCAGATATATCAGATCATTATGGTCAGAAACTCCATATAGAAATACCTAAAGAGAGTAAAAAGAAAGTTTAAATTTTATTATTTATAAAGAAACGTTCATACACAGAAAACAACATTAAGTTTAATGATCTTTTAACACATGAATCCTGGGAAGATGTATATAACTGCACTGAAGTCGATCTAAAATATGATTGCTTTTATAATATTTTCTATTACTATTTTAATGTAACATTTCCTCTAAGTAGCCACAGAATAAAGGATCCTGATAAAAAATGGGTAAACTCTAAAATTAAAAATTATTCTAGTCATATTAAAGATCTGTATGTATGGTACAAGGGAACAAATAGTGAGGCAGCTTATAATCAATATAAAAAAAGAAAAAAAAGAATATAAAAAATTTATTTCTAACTATAAAACTTCTTTAAATGAAAGATTATCTGTTCAAATAATAAAACTAAAACTGCCTGGACTATTTTCAATCAATGCTCAAATAAGTCATCTAAACCTGTCACCCTAAATTCTAGCAATAATGAAATTATTGAAAATTTGGTTGAGATAGCCAACATATTTTTGAAGAAAATTAATGCTTCATCTCTTACTCCTTCATTTTCTGGTCGATTGCTTAAAGGAAGTCACATCCCCACTATTTTCCTCTTTCCCACAGATTCAAAGGAAGTTCGGCATATTCTATCGGCCTTGCCAAATAAATACTCTGCTGGTCTTGAGGAAATACCAATAAACATACTCAAAAAAGCTAGTCGCCATATAGATGTGCCTCTAGCTCACATAATAAATGCCTGTCTGCACATGGGAATCTTTCCATCTAAACTAAAAAAGGCGAAAGTTCTTCCAATTTTTAAAAATAAGGGTGATGAGCAGGATGTAGAAAACTATCGACTAATATCTCTCTTTTCTTCAATATCAAAAATCTTTGAGCGACTCATTTATATCCGTATTATGAACTTTGTAAAAGGGCAAACTATTCTTTCAAATAGCCAGTCTGGTTTTAGGCCCAATCATTCAACCCAGTTGGCAGTTTTCAAGCTTAATATCCTTTGTGATAATAATAATAATAATAATAATAAGCCTTTATTTCCAACAGGCAACTTGCCCAATAACAGGAAACAGTTGCAAAACAATGAAAAATATAGTTAAAAAAAAAAACACACACAAACAAACCTAAAAGAATGAAAAGAAAAGAAAAAGAGTAAAGTAAAGTCACATTCTCAAAAGTTATCCAAAGAATTAGAACAAATAACTATTAATATGATATAAAAACCCAATTATAAAAGTTTAACAAGATAATCACATATTCAACAAAATTAAATTAAATTAAATTAACTGCAATATACCTACTAACTATAACTTAAACACATGGGTCTTAATCCCAAGAGTAATGATCCACCAAGATATCGACAATCACATGAACCGGAGAGAAATTTATATCGCACATGTGACAGATCCGATTAAATATAGCGCATATTGTATATAGTGGCGATTTCAACAGGATGTTAGTATGAGGCCTTGGCAGAAAGAATGTTAGGGGATGTCTAGCATTAAGCCTAGGCACCATGAAACGTACACCGGAAAGAAGTACAGGACTATCAATGAATCCATTCAGTAACCCATGCAGGAATTTTACAGAGAAGATCATTCTTCTGAGTTGTAATGGATGTAGATTGAAGCGTTCCAATAGTTGCCGATGATCAAACCCTCTTACCGGATATATGCCATCCTGCCTGAAGGCCAAAAACTTAGCAAATCTACGCTGAACAGATTCAAGGAGACCAACATGATTCTGATAGAGCGGGTTCCATATAACGCAGCCAAACTCCAGTTTTGATCTCACAAAGCAACAGAAAAGCAGTTTTAATGTAGACTCCAAAGTAAAACTCTGAGAACTTCTAATTATGAACCCAAGCCTTCTCAGGGCTGACTTGACTATGTTATTGAAGTGTGGAACGAATGTAAATTCAGAGTCAAAGGTTATACCAAGATCAGTAATTTGCTCTAATCTACTCAAAATAGTATCATTAATAAAGTAATTAAAATTTAAGGGTGTTTTTGATCTAGAGTAACTGACCACACTACACTTAGCCGCATTCAAGCCTAACCTGTTAACAGCGCACCATACCTCCAATGTATTTAGACAGTTCTGAAGAAAAACACAATCCTCCAAGCCATATACATTTAAATATAGCTTCAAATCATCGGCAAAAGCCAGCCTATGACAAGTGAGTGACTCAATCAAGTCATTTATAAAAAAACTAAACAGGAGCGGACCCAGGTTCGAGCCCTGTGGCACACCCGACGTTACGTTAAAAAGTTTCGATTTAAAGCCCTCATATTCGACATATTGAGATCTACCAATCAAGTAGGAATGAAATAAATTAAATAATCTCCCTGAAAAACCATACTGAGTTAATTTATGCAGCAAAATATAGTGTGATTGAAAATGTAGAAAGAAAAAGTTGCCGGACTCTTTTTCGATTTATCGAAAGCATTCGACACAATCAACCATGGTCTACTGCTGTCAATCCTTAAAAATTGTGAACTGAGGGGAAACTGTGCCAGACTTACAGCCTCTTATTTAGATCAGAGGGAACAAACAATTTGCCTTGGCTCTGGTAATGGTACATATGTTTACTCAGCGTCATCCTTGGTGGTACAGGGAGTGCCTCAGGGTTCAATTCTAGGCCCAGTACTATTCATATTATATGTAAATGGTCTCAGTGAGTGTTTTCCAGGGTGTTTTATCAACCAATATGCTGATGACACTTCCATAATCTTGTCAGAACATCTGATGGAAGAACTATCTATCAGAGCTTCTCAGGTGGTAGAGAGGATGCAGGAGTGGTGTGACAATCATGCTCTGAAGCTAAATGCTGATAAAACCAGGCTACTGACATTCTCCAAAACTTTACCTCAAAATTCCCTACTAGTAAAGTTTGAAAAAGTCTCTTCGAGAGGTAGCTTCCTTAAAATTCCTTGGTATACAAATTGACTCCTGTCTCACATGGGTAGTGATGTAAAAAAACACGTTTTTTTTAAATTAAAAAAAACCGTTAAAAAAAACCAATTAAAAACGCGTTTTTTTTGTTTTTTATTGTTTTTTATTAGCTTCCGTTAGTAATATGCAGAGGATTAATATTTTGAAATTGTTTATGGTTAAAAACGCCCATTCCAATATTATTTTGACAAAATATTAAAAAACTAGCAGTTTTACGTAGTTTTTAGCAAAAATTTAAAAATAAAACTTTTACTGCCTTACCAAAAGGGATGTCAATAAAATAAATAATAAAGGTTAAAACCGATTATTTTTTAACTCCGATTATAACCGGTTATTTTTTCACTTTGTTTATAACCGGGTATACGGTTATAGACCCGAGATATCATTATTTCCATTATAATCCATTCAAATCCGACCAATTAAAAAAAAATTGCTAAAAAAAATCGCATTCGCCTCTGTCTGAACGTAACCTTTGGCCATTTCCACCAAACAGATTTTAAGTTTACTTAAAAGTTAAGTATCGAATGCAATGTAAATTTTCTATCTTTAAGCTCGGCTTAGCTTAAGTCACACTTAACTTAAGTATACAATGTGCCTGATGGAAATGGCCATTAATCCACAACAAAAAAGAGCAGAAGAGAAAAAAAAAGAAAAATCACCATATATATTACCAAGTAAACCATAGAGAAAATAATATTTTTTTTAAGAACCGGATATTTGCAATAACCGGTGTTTTATGTCAGTTATAACCGGATAGTTTTATTTCATAATAAAATAACCGGTTACTAAAAAACCGGTGTTTCACCAAAAAATGACATCCTATCATCCCAATTTCGTTGAAAAATTAAAAACCGGGGGAATTACCGATCTGCTTTTGCAGGTGTTCTGGTTTTATTTTGTGATTTACCAGTCTTACTGCAAAATTGTTTGCGTTTCGTGCTTATTTAAGTAAGTCTGATTTAGTAAATAGGTTTACAATCAAAAGCATTTTTCCTGCGTTTATGTTATTTAATTATTTGATACCTGCTGTATATTGACAAACATTAAATATTTACAATGTCTTCGAGTTCTTCGCGTGATTCCCGGGGAAGGAAAAATTGTAAAGTGTATTCCCTCTTTAAAATGATAAAAACTCAGAGCAAAACTCCTCAAGTAGAGTGCATGTTTTGTGCTCTTCAATTGTCTAAAAATGGGACACGTATGGTAGGGCACATTAAAAAGTGCCAAAAATGCCCAGAAGAAATTAAATTAAAATATGGACTGACTGACGGAAAGCACCAAAAAATTGGACCATTACAAACAATACAAGAAAAAATCGAGGCAAAAGGTATGTATTAGTTACTTAGTTAGTATTAAAACTCTGAAAACTCAAGAAAGAATATAAATTATAATAAAGAAAATATACAGGGTGTCCCGAATTGCATGGACCAAACTTCACCAGCGTATTCCTGTGATTAAAACAACCCTAGTTTGCTATATAAACATATACTGGGACATGCTTAGTTTTCCAAATACAGGGTGTTAAACTTTTAAGAAAAAAAATGTTTTTTGATCATAAGTTTTTTATTACACAAGATATTTATCTGAAATTTTGTGTACAGATCTAAAAAAATAAAATGACTTTTCCATTTTCCAATATAAAAGATTTTTTACTTTTTTATCAGTGGCGTCCGTATGGGATTTTTATAGATTGACCTTAAAAAAATTGTTCGCCACTGGTTTTATTTTTAACACAAAAATTATTATTAAATTCCTTACTTAATTTGAAGCAATTTTCACCCATATCTTCTTTTCGTACGATGCACGGTTTTCCAGTAAAAAAATAAAAACTATTTTAACAATATTTTTTGTAATGCATAGTTTAATTTTCCATTGTTAATTTGTGTAGCAAAACCTAAAAGAAGGTAATTAATAGTTAATTAAATTAGAGAATCCTGTCAAATGACGGGTCAAGTTACCAGATAACCTGTCTATTATAATAACATGAAAGTAATGTGTGATTTCACCATTATTAAAATACACACAAAATAAGTAACAAATTACCCTACAGTATGGTAATTAGGTAAAAATGACAATTATTATTTTATTATTTTAAGCTGGAGCACATTCTGTTGGACTTATGGTGGATGGATGGTCCAATATCAGGAACGAATCTATCCTAAACTTTGTCGTCACAACTCCAAAGCCATTTCTTTTTAAAATTATGCCAACGGGAACTGCACCTCACACCGCAGAATATATGGCAAAAACTCTTGGCACAGTAATACGAGAAATTGGTCCTCAAAAGGTGTTTGGCATAGTAACAGACAATGCAGCAAATATGAAGGCTGCTTGGGATTTGATAGAAAACGAGTTTGATAATAAAATTTTTACATATGGATGCTTTGCTCATTCCCTTAATTTAATATTTACCGATTTAAAAAATTTAACAAGTCTAAAATCGTTTACTGCAGAGTGTTGCCCTCACAAAGGCCATCCGACAAAGCCATATTTTATCAGCCTGGGTCAAGGAAAAACAACAGGAATTAAAAATAAGTTGCAGTCTTAAACTCCCAGTGCCTACCAGATGGGGATCATTAGTTCATTGTTTTAAATCCTTGCTTGCCAACAAACAAATAATAAAAATGTTGGCTACTGATGAAACAATTGAAAAGGCTGTAAGCAAACACTCATTCCTAAAAAAAAGTGCTTTAAGCGATATATTTTGGGACCGGGTTCAGGGATATATTATGTTACTGGAACCAATTGCTGACACAATTACCTCTATAGAAGGTGACAAACCAACCATTTCAAAATGTCTGTATCTATTTAAAAAAATGGTTAGCACCTCATTGGAATCTCTGTCCAAAAGTCCATTATTAACCAAAGAGGAAGCAGATGTAAGAGCAATTTTTAAAAATAGAGAGAAGTTTGCTCTTTATAGTATTCACTATGTAGCTAACCTTTTAGATCCTAAATATTGTGACAGCGAACTTACCTCGGATGAGGAGGTATTTATTTTAGGTTATAGTTATTTTAGACTTATATATATATATATTTTTTACTGTAGACTGATGCAACAGAAGTTATTTATAAAGTGGCACAAAGCATGCTGGACATTGACGAAGCAGCAATCCTAGCCGACGTTGCCAATTATGTTTCGAGAGAAGGGCCTTTTAAAAAGGCCTTTCTCTGGAACAATGATACGATAGAAGCTATTAGCCCCACGGCCTGGTGGACTGGTCTATGCTCGAACACCACACTTTCCAGATTGGCCATACGATTCTTAGAATTGCCAGCAACCTCGGCAGCGTGTGAAAGGTCATTCTCTTCCTACTCAGGAATACACACAAATAAGAGAAATAGGCTCACCAACAACAGAGCCTCAAAAATCGTATATGTAGCGCATAACCTAAAATTAATGAGTCAACTTGAGGAATCATCCAGTTCAGAGCCTACTGCTGGCTCTAGCTTAACAATCAATCCTGCAGTAGTTTCTGAACCAGAAGCAATGATCATATCCAGTTCTGAGGCAGAGTCGGATTCAGAAATAAATAATGAAGAGGGTGAACCTTCAGAGCTTGAAGATATGGATAGCGAATCCAGTGATGATTCATTTAAAGGCTTTGAATAAAAATAAATGTTTTTAATTAATAATAGGTTGTTTTTTTAAATAAATTATTTAAGAAACAAAGAAACTAAATAAGACTAACTTTGATATATAAATATTTGATATTATACCTACCTTTTATAATATTTTTGGCAATAAGTAAACAGTTCCGACATAAAAACCCAGATTAAAAAAAAAAAACAATTAAAACAAAAAAAACCGAAGGCTTCGTTTTTTTTACAATAAAAAACGGTTTTTTTTTAAAAAAACCGTTCTGTTTTTTTTTGGTTACATCACTACACATGGGTCCCACACATAGACACTCTTGGCAAAAAACTAAATAGTTTATGCGCGTAAATAAGGCGTCTACGAGAAGAGCTTTCCCTAAATTGACTGGAGCAACTTTACTATGCATCGGTCCAATCTCTAATCACTTATAGTGTGATGTTTTGGGGATCTTCAACTGACGCCGTGTCGGTCTTTATAGCACAAAAACGCATCATAAGATGCATGCTCAGACTCACACCACAAACGTCTTGTAGGACTTATTTTACTAAGCTTGGTCTACTCACTGTTCCAGCTCTGTACATTCTTATGTTAGCTATTTTTGCAAAGAAACACCTGCATCTTTTTCAAACTAATGAAGATCATTATGCTGAGGGTATGTCTATTGTGACAAGAGGGAGAGCTGAACTGAGTGTCCCAACTCATCACTCTGCGTTTTTTCAAAGATCTCCTGCCTTTGCTGCTATTAAAACATATAATAGATTACCTCTCGCCCTAAGGCAAGAGAAAAATATCATGAAGTTTAGGAAAGACACTGCAGGGTATCTGTTGGGCAAGTGTATCTATAGTTTCGATTTACAATTTTAAATGTGTATTATGATTAATATTAAGGGTTTGTTTACTAATATATTTCATAATGTATGATACTTGAGATATAAGTGGTAAGGTAATGCACCCATTATGATGTCCAACATTTTGTTTTGTTCCTTTTGTTCTTACTATTTTTATTAGCAGTATGTACTGTGTAGATGTTATCAAATTTTAATTTTGTTTGTTTTGTGACTTTATTGTTTATTTTAATTAGATCTTGAAAGCAATAAAGAAATTATTATTATTATATGGCTATCTTGTATAACTTGTCTGAATTTTGAGTCATCATTGTGCTTATGATAGTAGGATTTTAACAGATTAATGTCCTTTCAATACTGTAGGAGTTACCCAAGCAACAAACCATAGGCTAAAGTAGAATGTACTGCAGTATAATAAAAGGTCTTAAGTGTGTAAGTATCTACAAAATCTCTAAGCTTGAAGATTGCATAGTTACTACAAGCTAATTTGCCGAATACGAAGTCCACCTGATCATTCCAGGACAAATGCTTTGCAACGATAATGCCCAAAAATGTAAATGAGTTTTGTTTAATTATGGTACTTAAACCCTCTCTGAGCTTCTATCTAACTTGAACAGGTGTGAAAAGGATAAAACTGGTTTTTAAACTGTTAAGACAAAGACCATTTTGTTGATTTCAGTGAGGATGCGGATATGCATTTGCTAGCTCACATATGAAGAGACATGTAGGTCTCAGTACAGACACAAATACAGTCATGATCTGAGGCAATTGCCAATGTATCATCAGCAAATAAGATGAGATAACTGTCATCAAATAAAAAAGGTAAATCAGAAACAGAATAGGACCAGGGACACTTGTGAAAAACTAGTTTCAACCTCTACGTTGTCAGAAAATGTCATTTGACCATTTGCTTTCAGCTTGAATCATATCCATCAAATGCTTTAGTAAAATCAAAGAAAATACCAGCAAATTTCAATTTTCAATCAAAATGGTTTAAAATAGGGGTATAAATGGAGATTACATCCTTTGTATAATGATATAATCTTGATATATTTTGGCATAATGAAATAGGCAAGTCTTTTTTTATAAGAATTTTTGAAAAATTTTGAGAAAAGATAATAAGGCAGCGGAGAGCATAATAAGAGCCTATAATTTATCAACCAATTATGCAGGGTGTTTCTTAAAGACGTGCTAATATTTAAGGGGGTAATTCCTGGACCCATTTTAAGAAAAAAAGTTTCTATGAACATAAGTCCTAAATGTCTTAACTTTTGAGATACAGGGTGTTAAAGTTTTCAAAAAAAATCAGTTTTTTAATAATAACTTAAACAATATTGTAGACATTTTTATGAAATTTGGTACATGTATTCTATGCATCAAGGCGCATTTTTTCATGTGCAAAAAAATATTTTCTCTGTCTGTGTTCTATTGAATATCTTTAGTGAAAAAAAAAATACTACGCCACTGTTTTTTCTTAAAATAAAAATTATTTTTAAAATCCTCAATCACTTTTTAGCAAATTTGATATCTTGTTTTTTTTCGTCCGACGCATGGTTTTCGCTTAAAAAAATAAAAGCAATTTTACTTCCCTAAATACTCATGTTTTTAACGCGTTTAAAAAGTAAGTAAAAAAGTGCCGTAACGCGTATTTATTTAACGCAAATAAAGTCGCGGAGTGGCCTATGCATGTTTCTTATTGCTCGTTGGTATATAGGCAACGAGCTGAGATTTTAAATTTCAAATTTTTCTTTATCTAGTTAGGCATGAATAAATGACGTTTTTATACATAAACATCGATGATGGCAATAGCTGTTGTCTTAAAAAGTAAGTTGTTAGTTTTAAATACCATTAAATGTTTTGTATTCTCCTTTGAGCTATTGAGAATGATTAATATCAATTGGCAATTAGTTCAGAAATACCTACCTAATTTTTATTTATTTTATTTTTATTTATTTAATATTTGGCCCAATATTATAAAAAAAATATAAGAATAATAATTGGATGATTAAACTAACCTAACCCAACATACAATTAAAGCTTAGAATATAAAGATTACCTTTAACTTGGAACAATCAGTTCAGAGAAAAAAAAAAAGAAAAAGACAATACTTATAGTTAACACAAAGGAACAATTACCATCACAATTCACAACACCTTATAGTTCTAGTTTAAGACAGCATTATCAATTAATAAGATTTAATTTCTTAATGAACCCTGTGCGCCCCTCAAAGCAATCAATTACATCAGAATACTGATTAGCCAGCCTTGCCAGAAAAGAATTGTGACCATAATTTGTGCGGTGTGTTTGGCTGTAAAAAGAAGTAACTTGCCTTGTTGACCTAGGTGGAACATAAAGACCTATTTTATTAAGAAGTGCAGGACAAAAGCTTTGAGAGTGAAGGATGTTGTAAAATACTTTCAAATCTTTATGTCTACGACGAGTTTCAAGACTTCTCAAATTCAATGAGGCTTCCATTTGCTGATAGTCCAACTCATCCTGATAATTTATAGGTACTCCATTTTGCTTAAAGGCAATATATCTTAAGAATTTATGTTGTACACTTTCAATCTTATGAATATGATTATTATAGTATGGAGACCAAACACAGGAACTGAATTCTAGATGAGGACGCACAAGTGCACAATAGAGCAAACAAATAGATGAAATATTATAAAAGTCCCTTGAGCACCTCTTGATAAATCCAAGCATCTGCAGAGACTTGGTAACTGCCCCCGAAATGTGCGGAATATAACTTAAAGGGCTATCCAGTGTCACACCTAAATCCTTAATATGAGAGACAGATTTCAATATGGTGTTACCAACAAAATAGGAGTGGTTTACGGGGTCTCTATTTCTTTTAAAGGACATTGAGTAACACTTTCCAGCATTTGGATCCATACCATTTGTTGTACACCAATCAACAAGCCCATCCAAATCCGATTGGAGTCTGAAACAGTCCTCCAGAGATGAGACTCTAAGGAAGAATTTTAAATCATCTGCAAAAAGAAAAAAGAAGCTGTACTGAAAGCAAGGTTAAATAACAAAGGCCCTAAGTGGGATCCTTGTGGGACACCAGACAGCACCAAAATCTCCCGAGACTCAAAGCCCAGAACTCTAACGAGGTGCATTCGACCCACCAGGTAGGACTCAAGCCATTTCAGCAGTGGATCCCCAATCCCTGATCTTTTCAACTTAAAGATCAAAAGCCTGTGATTAACCCTGTCGAAAGCCTTGGAGAAATCGGTATACAAAAAGTGCACTTGATACCCCCTCTCCAAGGACTCAGACAGAAAATCAGTAAAGGATAGAATATTCAGTTCCGTAGAACGTCCTGCAATAAAACCAAATTGTTCATCTAATAATTGGCCCTGAAGAAAAGATGTAAGGACAACACAAACAAACTTCTCTAACAATTTAGGAATTGTACTAATAATACTGATTGGTCTATAATTCTGAATCTGCGAGCTGTCTCCAGCTTTAGGGATAGGTGTGATAAAACTGGTCTTCCAGTAGTAAAAAATAATAAATAGTATAAAATAATAAATAGAGGTCTCGCCAATAAAAAACTACACTGCCTTAGAAAAACCGGTGGTAAACCATCAGGTCCAGGACCCTTAGTCACATCCAGTCTGGACAGTTCAGTGTAGATATCTGAAATTGATATTTTAAGACTAGAGAGTTGAAAATGGTTAGAAGTCAAATCTTGAGGAATAATGCACTGTTTGTCAGTGTACATCTCTGAAAAATATTCTGCAAATAAGTTCACAATGCCCTCACCTGAAGAGCAGGTAGTACCATTGTAAGAAATCACACTGGGAATTGCAGAGCTGCCCTTTCTGGAGCGCACAAACTTCCAAAAGTTTCTCAAGCTGCTATTCAGGGAAAGCTCTGTAGCATAAATATAATCATCATAACACTGTCTTTTTAAGGATTTACATCTAGCCCTAATATTACAAAACCTAACATAATCAGAGTTAAATTTTGTGTTCATATATTGCTTATGCAATTTTTTCTTTTCAACAATCATAGTTTTAAGTTCTGTTGAAAACCAAATCGGAAATTTTTTAGTTGAATATTTTTTCAAAGGAACATAAAGATCAATGCACAAATAAATTATTTCATAAAAAATATTAATCATTTCATTAACAGATCTGTTTAAGAATAAAATGTCCCAATTAAAGCTTAAAAGAAAGGTTGAAACCAAATTAAAATCCACTGAGCTAAAGCCTCTATAAAAACCCTTCCCAATAATCTCACCACTCCTAGCCCGAGTCACTGCAAGAGTAAAAGATAAGGGTGGTGGTACCTGTCAGGTATTACGATAGCTGCCTCAGCCAAGGAAATGTCTAGATTCTGGTCCTCACTGATGATCAGGTCCAGCATACAGTTGGTTACATTTCTAATAGTATTGACCTGGTATAAGTTGTGATAAGAGCACATAACTGAGACGGCTTCAATGGCTTCCACTTTGTTGGGTGATGCAGGTTGCACAGCAGTGCCAATAGAACTGAGTCCTTCGACAGACCAGGCAGCATGAGTCAAGTTAAAATCACCAAGAATGCATAGCCTACAATGGGGAAGATCATCACATAGCTTGTCCAGAGATTCACTAAATGCACCATAACACTCTAGAGCTGCCCTGGGAGGAAAATATCCAGTGCCCACAATAACTTGTTGCTCCCCTGAGCCAACCAAGACAAACAGATGTTCCATATGAGGGTCAGACTCAAGCAATGAACTCCTGATAGTTTTATGGACACCTATAAGTACGCCACCACCTCTTGAGTAAACACTAGTCTCAGTAGATCTGTCCTTTCTATAAATATTGTAATCATATAAATGCAACTCGTCAGAGAAGTTGTTGGTTAACCAGGTCTCATTCAATACAATTATACCATATTGGGAGTAAGAAGCATTCATCAGGAGAGAGTCCAATTTGGTTCTGAGGCCCCTAACATTTTGAAAATAAACCAGAAAATCATCGGAAGATCCAGCTAATTTTTTTATGTAATTTTGGGTACACCATTAACATATTTAATGGTCAGATTTTGTTCACCATTTTGTTGTCGGGTCTTTAATTCATTTTTTAAATTGTTTAGGTATTGACGCTGTTGAGAGGTTAAATCATTGTCAATAAAAACCTTCAGAGACCTGTCCAAATTTCTTCTGCTTCTCAAAACTCTTCGAATTTTACTTTGAAAACAACAGGGTTTTAAGTGCAAAAAACAAGTTTTATTTAATATTATGAAACTAAGCTTAAATGAACGGCTCATGTATTTTATCTTAATTACACTGATTACAAAAATTGTTGAAAATGGCCACCTTCATTAAGTAGGCATGCTTCCGCTCCCTACGCATAGAATTACGCACACGTTCAAATATTCCGTACTTTCACATGAGGCAACTATTCAATCTGTTAAATCTTCTAAAGCATTTACGGGAGTTTTATAAGCTAGAGTTTTAAGCTGCCCAAATAAAAAAAAATCTAAGCTATTGAAATCGGGGGATCTTGCTGGCCATTGTTGTGATCGCGACCGATTTATCGATTCAGATAAACGGTATGGTTTCGGACAATTAAACTAAAATAAACAGGGGCACCATCGTGCATGTACCATATTCGTATCTTAACAGAAGTGACACATCTTCAAGAAGCCCAGGTAGTTCTTCGAGAAACTGTAAATATGACCGACCATCAAGGCGCCCTGGTAGAAAAAATGGGCCTATTAGGTAATCACCAATAATGCCTGCCCAAACATTAACAGAAAATTGGTGTTGAAAATGGCTTTCCGTTATGGCATAGGAGTTTTCTTCTGCCCACAAATGATTGTTGTAAAAATGAATAGCGTTCCGAGAAAAATTTGCTTCGTCTGTGAACAAAATCTGTGACTCAAACTCCGGATTTAGTATAATATTCTGGACATACCACTGACAGAAGTTCACTCGCTGCGGAAAATATCCGGGAAGTAATGCCTGTACTCTTAAAATATGGTATGGGTATAATAAACAATCAACCAAAATCCAATTTGTGATTTTTCTTTTCAAGTACTTTATTGTCGAAAATTTGGTACATGTACACGAATTTTATTGACAAAGCTTCAGAAAATAAATACAATCAAATCAGATTTTACAAAACAAATATAAAAAAATGTTACAAACAAATCTTTATAAAATAAAATACATGCATGTAGACAAAGGTAGCAGAGATAAAGGGACATATAAAGGTATGTTCAAAATTAAAATTAACAGATTAAAAGCTTAGCATCTACTACACAACATCCTCAGCCTTAAAAAAGTCTTCAATCGAATAAAAGGCTTTTAGAAGCAAATATGACTTCAGTTTACAACGAAACTGGCGCAAAGACTGAACACTTCTTAATTCCACGCTAATGTGATTATAAATCATTAAACCGCGATATATAAATGAATCTTTGATAGATGTAAAATGAGGAATAGGAAGGGGAATATTATTAATCTGTCTGGTAGGATAACTGTGATGTCGGATTGGAAAACTGTTCTTATTTTTGAATATTAAACATGCAGTTTCCAAAATAAATAATGATGGTAGGGTCAAAATACGGCTCTCTTTGAAAAGATTACCACAATGCATTCTAGAATGGGCCCTAAATAAACTTCTGACAGCCCTCTTTTGCAGCACAAAAACAGACTGAAACAGATAATTTGAACATGCACCCCAAAATGGAAGAGCATACCTTAAATGCGACTCGAACAAAGCAAAGTACACATCACGAGCAACATCTCTCCCCAGTTCATGAACGGTTGCCCTAACAGAGAAGCAGCCAGAAGCAAGTTTTTTATTTAACTTTATTATATGGTCAGAAAGAATTGTCTACCATGTCCAATGCGTTCTCACCAAAATCAAGACTCTCAGCTTGAAAATTGAAACCAATAATGTGGGACTTTGACATATTTAAGCAAAGTTGATTGGAATCACACCATTGCTTTAATTTCAGGAGATCGGCTGCAACATCTCTGACAAGCTGCTTGGGATCTTTATTTGACCATAAAACCGTTGTGTCGTCAGCAAACAATGTAAAATGTCCACATATGCTAAGAGTAATAAGATCATTAATGTATACAAGAAATAGAAGGGGACCAAGAACTGACCCCTGTGGAACACCACAATCCACAGACTCCCCACCAGAAAAGTCACCATTAAGGTACACAGACTGCTCGCGACCAGACAAATAGCACTCAAACCACTTCAGTGCAACACCCCTAACTCCATAAGCAGAAAGCTTCTGAAGCAGTATCCTATGGCTCACACAATCAAAAGCCTTGGACAAGTCACAGAACACCGCCGCAGTCGCCTCTCTTCCATTAACACCCTGGAGAAGTTTGGACAAGAAATCAAACATAGCGTCAGAGGTGCTTTTCCCTGATAGAAAACCAAATTGTTCATCTCGAAGAACCCCTTCCCCCAGAAGAAACTTTAAAAGACGATCCTTCATAAGTCTTTCAATTAACTTAGATAAAGTAGACAAAATTGAAATCGGTCTATAGTTGGATGGACTAGAACGATCACCACCCTTATAAAGAGGCAAAATTTTTGCTAATTTTAGGCAAAGAGGAAATGTGCCCAACTGAAATGAAATATTAATAGCATCAGAAAGAGCCTGAATAGCACTCAAAGGAAGTTTTCCCAATAAATTCACTGAAATACCATCGTCACTAGATGCCCTTTTCTTTTTCATCGATCCTATAGTGCAAAAAATCTCCCTGGGAGTAGTGGGGCTGAGGTAAAATGAGTTTCCACTAGTGGTAGGTAAAAATTTGAGAGGGTCATAAATGGAAGAGAGACCCTTTGTGAGGATATCAGCAACCGAACAAAAGTACCTATTTAATATGTCAGAATCAATCCGCACTTCTTGAGAGCCATTACTCTTGGACACAACCTCATTAACAATTGACCACGCTTCGCGTTGCTCATTGGAGGAATATTTCAAACGTTTGGAATAATAGAGTCTTTTCGCTTCACACACAACTTTCCGGTAGACTTTTCGATATCTCGAGAATAGCGACAATACAAAATTATTTATCGGGTAGAACTTTTTTAAAATACCAAAAAATCTAAGATTACGACCGGAAATGCGAATACCAGGAGTTAACCATCTTTTCCGGTCCCTAAATCGATTTTTTAATGGGTGAACGGGAAAGTATCTATCAACTAACTTTGAAAGAGATGCGTGAAATGAAGCAAGAGCATCCTGCTCACAAAATATTGAGTCCCAATTAAAAGATCGACATCCTGCGTCAAAAGACCGGAAGTTCCTTGTGCTGTAAATTCTACCCAAACCTCTGGATTTGTATCTTTTTCTGAATGGCACCTGAGCCAGGATGGCATTATGATCAGACAAAGCTGGGTCAAATACATTACAAATTACATTCCCCTGTATATTGGAGGCAACATAGTCAATGGTTGTTGATGTGGTACCTGTTACACGCGTAGGGCTGTTAACATGCATAGAAATATTAAAAGAGGAAAGCAAATTAATTAAATCCAATGTAGCCCTATTCTCCCCATCTTCAAAAGCTATATTAAGATCTCCAGCAAGAATTATAGTATTTTTAGGAGAAAATTTTAAAAGGAATTGTTCAAGCCTATCTAAAAAAGTACTTATACTACTATTTGGGGAACGATACATACACACAATATAATAATTGGCTTTACCAGAATAAACAATTGAGAATTCAAACTCCTTTTCGACACTAAGATCATCAAAATCGCCAAAACCAACAAAGCCGTCGCAAAAACATTGATGCACAAGAGCCACAGTGCCACCATATCCAAGGCCAGCCCTACAGAATTTGGAAGCTACAGAGTAGCCAGGAAGGGAAATTGGTTCCTCATTTCTCAACCAGTGCTCAGTAAGTAAGACAATGTTTGGAAAATTTAAACTGTCTAAAAGTATATACAAATCATCAGATTTACCGCGCAGTGATTGAATATTCAAAAGCATAATAGAAATGCATGCGTCAAAGTTGCCTACCCTAAAAAAGAAGAATTAACCAAGGTATCAGCTGAAGTAGAGTTAAGAGTAAGAGGAGAACTATCAGAGTTAGAGCCACTGGAATGCTTATCAAAATTAATATTAGATAATGGAACGGGGGAGAGTACAAAATTTCTTTTTAACGCATAACTAACAGTAACAAACAAAACCAGACGAACACAAAGAGCACTCTTACTAATTCTAAATTTATTATTTTGAGAGTTATTGCTGAAAATTCTTACTGAAGCCCTTTGGGACTTAAGAAATCTCTTACAAATAGATACCACATGAAAATAATTAAACTTATTTGTATCGTCGTAAGTTAAGCTTAAAGTTAAATTAGTGAATTTACCCAAACAAAGTAAACCATAAAAGGAGTGACAGTCAAAATAAGTTGATCCTAAATCTAAGCAAACAATAATATTATCCGTACTAACATAGTCAGTGGTTAATTCAAATATACGGTTTGCCATCTGGGATAAAGTATAGTTGGAGTGAACTTCACCATGAATAGAATAGATCTTAGAGTCCAAAGAATGTGTCATCCCAGAGGCTCCAACTCTTGCAGTCTGATCACCAAACACCAGGACCTGCTTTCTGCATACATTGACATCAGGATTACTTGTCACAAAAAACTCTTTAACATCAGGTACTGTTAAATTCTTGGTACTAGAAGGATTGTCAAGTTCTGTACTAAGTGTACAATGAGTGGCAAATTCGATATCCGAAGAATCCTCGATAACTTCCTCGCGTGAGTTAGAGGCTTTAAATACCTCCATGTCATTTTTGAGAGAAGCTATTTCACAAGAGTATGATTGATTTTCAGCTTCAAGAAGTCTAATTGAAGTAATCATTTTTTTGCATATCGAATTAGCTTCTTCTAGATCTTTCTGGAGTAAAGATATTTTTTCCTTCTGATCAGAAATAGAAATTTTCAAAAGCTCTTCATTCAGCATTAACTTATCAATCTCAGATCGCAACTTAATAACCTCTTCTCTTTTGTTGCTGCAGATATGCATGCAGAGTTCTAGCGATCTTCCTCGTACTCGTCTGAGGGTGTTCTTCGATTGCTTGTAGCACCGCGTTCTAAATTTCAGGGGTTCCGACAGTTTGAGCTCTACCTTTCGGAGTACCTTTCTTGAAACAATCAGTTTCCGTAAGTCGACGATGAATATCTGAAAAGATCTGGTAGGACACCTTTCCTGATAAATACGTCTGGATTCTGTTGCATTACCATCGGAGAGGCCATTATACAAAATGCATTGCTGCCATTTCTTCATTGGTATAATTTGCCATTATTGATATTCAGAAAAATATAGGGGAAACGAAATAGCTACAATAAATAGTTAAAAATCAAATAAATGACGCGCTGTGATAGTTTTTAACAATTTGACATTCACAGCTCGTTGTCCATAGCAATGAGCAATAAGAAACATGCATAGCCGACTCTCGTTACGGCACTTTTTTACTCCCATTTACTTGTTAAACACGTTAAAAACATGAGTATTTCTCAAATTATTTAATTTTTTCTACTTTTCATACTTCTTGTAATAAATCTGATACCTGTTTTTTTTTTATTGACCTTCTGCTGGGCACATTTAGTCACGAGTTCAAATTGGAACAACCTCTATAATTTTGTAAAAACTAAAGTCGGATTACCGAACAGATGGAGTAAATGATGTGCGCGAAATATAGGCCCGCCCATCGATGCAACCTTGGCAGATTTAGACGAGGAGAATTATGCCTACTTATTTTAAATTATTTTACCGTACAGCTTTGCTTTGTAACCAGCTTTTTTTAAAATATAATACGGTCGCCTGTAAAATGGGTCCAAACCGATTTTGAGGTTGTGCCAGGTAATGATATAATAATCCCTTTTAAGTATTTTGTTATGCAAAGTTATGTTAATATATTGGGGTTTACCGGAAAGGGGTAAGGTAATCCTGTTAAGTAATCGTGCCAGGTCAAACATTTAGGGTGTAATTAGCCAGGTTCATCAGAACCGAGCGCTACCTGAGCGCTGGAAGTTTTGCCTATAATAGTAAGGGCCAATAAAAATTGTCATACCTGAGCAACAATCGAGCGCTCAGGGAGCGCTTTTTTCTGATGAACCCGGCCATTATAAAATATAATTTTATGATCATAATCTGGTTTTGAGAATTACTTAAGTAGCTTTTATCTTTTTTTAAATATGTGTTTTAAAATGAAAGGAGGAATAACAAGTTAGGGGCTGCGCTGGTAGGCCTGTGAGATTTAAATTTATAGATTGAATATAAGTATATATTTGCAAAGATTCAAATATTCGAATAGCAAAAAATTCCACCAAAACGATCTAAAGCCTCTCGACTAATAAAATTAAATAAAACCCCAAGTCATGAACCCTATCGAGGCTCTAGGCCACACCTCCGGCGCAGAACGATCACGTGACCACTCCATCTGTTCGGTAACCCAAGTATAAATCGGACACTCACAACCGACCATGCCAAATCGCAGTTGGGAGTTGGCAGTTGCAGTTGGGCCAGTTGGCAGTTAGTTGAGTTGCAGTTGAAACGAGCAGTCAAAAACGGCAGTCTTACTAAGCAGAACACCACAAACCACTCAGAAACGGCGGACAATAGCGTAAACTCGCCCCCCATAGTCAGCGGGGGGCCATCCCACCGACCGAGACGTCAAAACACCACCGAAAATGAGCCTTCCAACAGCAAATCCACGAAGACATCAGAAAAACGAGAAGAACTAGAGCGGGGTAAGTCTCTAGCTGGCAGTCCTTACCCCTCCCAAAAACCTCTCCTTGAACGGAGATATTTAAAAACCCAATCCCCATCCTTGAATCCTGTCCAGACCATGGAAGCGGGAACATACAATAGAGCCGATATGTATGAAACCATCTATGAAAGCCTCCAAACCGAGATTGATATCCTGCGGTCGAGTATTGAAACAGAAAACAAAAAATATAAAATGCTGGAGAGCGAAAATGAAAAACTCAAAATAAAGTTAAAAGACACTGAGGAAGAGGTCGATCTCCTCAAAGAACAAAACTGTATATTCAATACTCAACTGCAGGAGATAAATGATAACATGGAGAAAATACTAAAAATCAATGAAAAACTTGAAAATGAAAATAAAAACTTTGCCGGGCAGCTGGGGGCGTTGAGAGACCAGTTAAACGACAACCAAAAAAAAAGAAAATGCAAGAAAAAGATCTAGAAAAGATGCAAACATCTCCTCCCCGCGAGAGGAGGAGATGCTGCAATCTGAAGATTCGGAATCAAACACCGATACGGAAGAACCTGGTCCCTCAGCGCTCCCAGATGCTGCAATAAACAGCAAACTGGGGAAGGGGGACACATTATCACAAAAAAACCCACTCTTTATGCCTCTCAATGGTCTATCTATTGCAGGAAAAGGGAGGAGTGTTGAACCTAGCAGTCCTAAGATACCCAAGGTTGTTATCAGAGACACCTCAAATTGGGCAAATAAGTACCAAATGATAATGGAAAATAAAATTAATATATTAAAGGTACAAAAGGAGAGACTAGGTTTGGCACTCTTCCCAAAAACAGCACAGGACTACAGGAACCTGACTGCACTCCTCAGGGAGAGGCAGATGGAATTCCACTCCTTCTTCCTGGAGGAGGACAGAAAGCTCAATCTGATCCTGAGAGGTTTCGACAGAAACTTTAATTTGAGAGACATAGAGAGTGAACTGAACCGGATGGGATTCGAGCCAGAAGAAATGGGCTGGTTTAACACCGGCCCAGGTCGAAAAAGGCAAACGGATCTCATCCGATTCCTGATCAGAAAAGAACACCTCATGAACATTAGGGTCCGAGTGGAGCGCCTCAAAACTTTCCAAATAAACAACATTTGGCAGGTGGGACAGTGCCATCGCTGTCAGGAATTTGGACACGCCGCGAGCAATTGCAACGCGGGGCCGCGTTGCCATAAGTGTAAAGGAAACATCATTATTCAGAATGCGAAAAAGAACGTGCAGTACCGGCCCAGTGTTGCAATTGCGGCGGCGACCATCCGGCCAGTTACTGGCGCTGTCCCAAAAACCCCAATTTTATTAAAAGTAATAAAAAATACGCCGATGCGTTAAAAAGAGAGCCCACTTCGGGCCCGATGTTCAGGGGGACTGAGACTGCAAGAGATCCCGGTTTGGAGGCAAAACGGATGAACATACCTATAGAAAATAATAATTTATTAACTCTTTTATCCTTGCCGGAGGATGAAATAAACTTAAAGATAGATAACTTAATCTCTAAATTGAATAAACTAACATCAAATCCGGCTGTTAAATTGTTATTACCATAAAAATCACAACACTTTTTTTTCCTCTTTTAAAAAAATAAAGTAAACAACACCGGCCAAAAACCGACGAGCTGGGTGGGCGTATCCTAGACCTGTGAATCCAACCAATCCCAGCCGCCCACCCAGTTTATAAATACGACCAACGCTTCCACATTCCACATCCCATTCAGTCAATTCCCACGTTCCGTGCCATCACAAGCTAGAGCACCTCGATGCGACCAAGAAAAAAAAAGATAGGCGCCATAAACGTAAACAAATAGCATCAAGAAACCGGCAAGAGCCATCGATGCTACGCCGGAGTAGTCAGTGTAAAACATCATCACATCATGCCAAATCTGGGACTTAAAACCCAGGGCCACACGACTGCTAGGCAGGCACATACAAATCGCGCTGCCGGCAAATCTGATACCTTAATTTGCTTGCAATCACGAATAAACATTTTCACACCGCATCAGATTTTTAGGGATGTAAAATAGTTTTTATTTTTTTAAACAAAATAAGATCATGCAAATTAACCAGACAACAAAAGATATACCCAAATTAAATAGATTAAATTAGCTAAATGTCAAAGACTCTGTTAAGAAGGCAAATTAGGTTTAATTTATAAAATTGAACATAATTTGCAATGAGCCTATTTGAAGAAATTTAACTATACTTATAACTGTAGCTTCAAATAAACCCAGCATTCAACATTCACAAAACTAATTGGTATAATAAAATACTCTTCTTACCCAAAATAGCATTAGCTCCCAACTTTGATTTGTTTTCAGTTCCATCCAACTTGATCATAAACTCATCAATCTCAGTTTGTTGAGTAACTTCAAGTCCTGCTTTTAGAAGTTCCGGGGCAATGATCTTGTTGACATTATCGATAGCCTTCTGAACACTCTTGCCATGGTAACGGGACTTGTCGTTGTCCCTCAGCTCAAGAGCTTCATGGACTCCTACAAGAGAGCATTTTTTTAAATGAATATTATAGTTTGTATAAATATGTACTAAGATTTAATAAGATACAGCTTATATTACATTTGTTAAAATAAATAAATTGAAATATCACCTGTACTGGCTCCAGATGGTACTGCAGCCCTGAATAGACCCAAATCAGTTACCAGGTCAACCTCAACCGTTGGGTTACCTCTGGAGTCAAAGATGGTACGGGCAACAATACTTTTGATGGGCATTTTTGCAACTAGAAGAAAAGTGTTGAATATTACAAAGTCATAAAAGTCATTTAACTATTACAATATCACTCCCTGAGGAGTCGATTTAACTTCGTACCAAAAGAAAACACAACAATTCTTTCAGGCAGTTGAGATCACTTTTCGAAATTTTTGAAGTAGATATGGGTCCTCAACTGCTTCAAGGCATTTATTTCCAACAGGTTTGTTACCCAATTACAGGAAAGAATAAAAAAAAAATTACCAAACTATGTATAAAAATAATTTTCTATTATTCGCCTAACAGCGCAACATGATGGTTTCTATTTTTCTGGGAATCTATCTGCAAATATTTGGCATGTTCTCGATAAAACTTTGTTACATTCTCCATAGATAATAAACAAATTTAAATAACCTTCGTTTGTATAATTTAATCGCCCCGGCATATTAGTTTTTAAAAAATTACAAAATTACAAGCAATGACATTTCTCTTATAATCTATTGTCTTACTGTCGCTTCTAGCGGTTACTATGGCAACCGTCATGGCCAGCTAATCAACAATCCATGAGCCGTGTTATACGGCTTTTAATATTAAGCCAAATTTAAACTGCCAATATTCCGGAAACTATCAATTTTTGGACTAGATAACTTTATATAAAATTGACCTTATTTTTAATTATCTTTATGAAAAAAATTTAAAAATAGGGGGTTTCCATTTTAACAAATTGACTTTTAATGATTTGTTCATTTCAATTTTTAATGCTAGTTTTTGACCTTTCTGTATCTTTTTTTGGCCAAATATTAAAATAGTCTTTTAAAATGGTCCTTTCTTTAAAATAAAACCAAAACTAACCAATAAATAAAGGCTACTAAAAGGGAGTAATCGGTAATTATGTTAGGGCTTATAAACATAGTTTTTCGCATGCAATTAAAAATATGTCAAAAACGGCTACACTTACAGTAGCGGCCAAAAGTAGAGAAACTTTTGATTATTTTTAAAAAAATATTGATAGATTACTTTTTAAAAATATATTTTATTGTTTTAGGTGGAACACAAATACAACATAAAAAATAAATAACTAGTGTATAAGAAAATTATTTATAAACCCACAAAAAATTTTTTTTTTATTTTTTAAGCGGTCAAAAGTAGAGAAACTTAAGCAAAATATTACAAATACTTAAAATAAACCTAATATTTGGTAGCAAAACCTTTGTTTTTAATAACTTCTGCACATCTTCTGGGCATCGACTCCAACAATTTTACAATTTTTTCTTCTGGTATTTCCTGCCAGGCCTGCGATAATGCGCAAAACAGTTCTTCTTTGTTTTTAAATTTTTCGGGATATTTACGCCTAACATCTAACTCCAATTGTTCCCATAGGTTTTCAATGGGATTTAAGTCGGGGCTTTGTGGAGGCCAGGCTAAAACGTTGAGCTGTTCCTCCGCAAAAAAATCTTTAACAATTTTAGCTGTATGTTTAGGATCATTATCCTGTTGAAATTTCCAAATTAGTGGAAGGTTTTCTTCGGCGTAAGGTATCATATGATTCTTGAGGATCTGTAAATATTGATATCTGTCCATAATACCCTCAACTTTTATTAGCGGACCTAGTCCATGCCCAGAAAAAGAACCCCATACCATGACATTACCTCCACCATGTTTTATGGTTGGCCTAGTGTATTTAGGATTGAATCTTTGATGTGGGGGACGCCTTACATACTTTATTCCATCCGACCCAAATAAATTAAATTTACTTTCATCGGACCAAAGTATGTTTTTCCATTGGTTATAAGTCCAAGTGGAATGTTCTCTAGCAAATTTTAAACGAGCATGCCGATTTTTCTTGGAAATGAATGGTTTCTTTGCCGGTCGTCTGGCTTGGAGGTTTCCTTCGCCTAAGCGTCTTCTTATGGAACGGATGGATAGTGAAATGGAAGGGTTTCCTTTCTTAATATCCACGGCAGTAAAGAAAGGATTGTTTTGGGAACATCTTCTTATTACTTTATCATCTGAAGGAGTAGTCTTTCGCGGCCTTCCGGTCTTAGGTTTAATTAAAGAACCTCCACGTTCTTTGTACATCTTGATTTGTTTAGATATAACACTTTTATTAAGCTTTAAATCAATTGCAATTTGATTTTGTTTCAATCCATCTTGATATTTTTTTATAATTAGTTCTTTTAACTGAACTGACAAATGAATACCTCGTGGCATCTTACTCGACTAATACTAACACACGACTAAAATATTATTCTCTTTATTCAAAAACTGTTTGTTTAGGAATGATCGGAAAAAAAGTTTCTCTACTTATGGCCGCAAAAAAATGAAAAATATTTTGGTATTTTCGTCATGTGTTAAAGAATGTGTTTATTTTTATATCATTATAAGTAACTTAAGGTACCCAATGATTTAGTGATGAAATTAAAACTTTTTATTTAACCTATTAATTAATTTTTTAAAAAATTAAAAGTTTCTCTACATTTGGCCGCTACTGTAGGTATAGGGCATTATACATAAAATATACCTAGAATTTCATGTGGAAGCCAAAAATGTAAAAATCTACATGGTGTTCTATTTAAAATAACGAAGTTGACACCTACTTCCGGTATAACCGGAAACGTCACAACTGTCAAAATATTTTAGTTGTGTAGCCCCCATCGACTGCGATGTTGCCAAATTTTCAAAATTTTTGAAAAATTAGTTTCCGAGATATCGATCGCGTCTATTCGTCGTGAGACACCCTGTATAAGAATTTTATGGAAAGAATTTCTCTTCTTTTTGCTAAGGGTATAATATTAAATTTATTAAAGTATAATTGACTATCCAAACCTCTGGCTAGAAAGACACCTTCCTCTCTAAACCAGAGATACTTCATAAACTTGCGCTGAATGCGCTCAATATCATCTATCATGTAGCATAAATTGGGTACCAAATTAGAGATCCGTATTCTATTTTTGAGCGTATGTAAGAGAAGAAAAGTAGTTTTAAAGTATTAATATTTTCAAAGTGATTTCGATTAATAAAACCCAACAATTTGGCAGAGTCAGAAACTATTTTTACTACATGCTTGGCGAAACTTAATTTCAGATCAATCGCCTCATCCACTCTGGCTAACATAACATTATTTGCTCTATAGTCAAAATTGATTGGCAACAGTTTTCTAGAAAATGAGAGAATAGAGCATTTATTAACATTTAAATATAGTCTATTGACATTGCACCGATTCTCTAGTTTATTAAGATTTACCTGAAGGAATTCACAATCGTCTAGGTATGTATTTTTGTGAACAATTTTAGATCATCTGCAAACAGTAAACTCTGACAAGACAGTAATTTGGCAAGATCGTTTATAAATAATAAACAGAGAAGCGGGCCCAAATTAGATCCTTGGGGAACTCCCGAGGCCACTTCATATATAGGAGACTTACGCCTTCATATTCTACAAACTGTTTATGACCTCGTAAGTAAGATTTTATTAAAGCAACTAAATCCTTAGAAAAACCAAAAAATGTTAGCTTATGAAGAAGCACAAAGTGGTCAATTTGGTTAAAAGCTTTGCAGAAATCAAAGTATATTACATCAACCTGACCTCTATTATCCAAATGCTGACACAAATACTCATTTAGGCAAGCCAGGTTTACTGTACAGGAGCGATTTTTGACGAAACCAAATTGATTAGGTGCTATGTCCAATTTGACATAGGCATATATTCTATTATAAAGAACTATTTCAAAAAGTTTGGAGAAATTACATAAGTAATTTAAAATGTCGTTACTACCTCAGGGCTCCATTCTTGGACTTTTTTTGTTTTCAGTTTTCACCTCTGATATTGAAAATGTTATAAATAATTGCCTGTACCATATGTATGCTGATGATATTCAGATATATCTCCCTTTAAGTTAACCTAAAGATCTGATCAGAGCAATTACAAAAATCAATGATGACTTGACCAACATTTCTAGTTGGGCGGAGCATAACTCTTTGTTGATTAACTCTCAAAAAACACAAGCAATTTTATTTTCTAAAATCAATATAGAAACTGATAATCTTATTATACATGTTAATGGGAGCGTGGTTGACTGGCAGGAAAAAGGAAAAAATCTTTGGTTATACATGGACCAACCATTGAAATTTGATTTTCATATTAATATTGTATGTAGACAGGCCTATTTTAAATTAAAATCAATTCACGACT
The DNA here is from genome assembly GCF_022605725.1 of Anthonomus grandis grandis. Classification (NCBI taxonomy): domain Eukaryota; kingdom Metazoa; phylum Arthropoda; class Insecta; order Coleoptera; family Curculionidae; genus Anthonomus; species Anthonomus grandis. The sequence continues at coordinate 28,376,259 of NC_065555.1, forward strand.
ACAAATACATCCTCCTTGAAGAAACCAAAAAAAGACTTACAGAATCTCTAATTCTTTCAATTCCTTATTACCTAGACACTGTCTATGATCCTTATCTCACAGAATATAATCAATTTAAATTACAAAAAATTCAAAACAGCTCACCTGCATTAAATCACTATCTCAGTTAAACCAAATTATTTAGCAGAATTTTTTAATGGTGAATGCCATGAAGTAAATATCAGGGGAAAAAATAGTTTGAATATTCCCAGGCATAATACAGAGCTTTTCAAGTTGTGTTTCATATATCAAGCAGCTAGTTTATAGAACAAAATACCTGAGAATCTTAAAACATTAAGCAGTCCCTGTTTTAAAAAAAAACTAAAAGATTTGATCAGGAGTGGTAAGATGTGATTATTCAGTCAGTAATTTTTTTTAAATTTTTATACTGTGCTCAAAGCTTTTAAATAATGTTAATTAAAAGAGGATATAAAATAATTTAATAATTAAATAATTTAAAATTTGTCAGTATATTTGAAAGTGGATATTCTATTCGTTATTGCCTAATGGCTAAATCTTTATTGGTAATTATTAAAAACCACTCTGCAGATCTATTACCTTTCGACATTTTTGTTAATAAAAGATATTTTATCTTATTTTATTTTATATAAAATATGTTCCTATGTACAATCAAAATCGATTCTGTATCCTGTTTTTATCCTATATCCTGTATAACCAAATAACTACTAGTATTATGAAGCTTTTAGCACAAGTTTGTAAACTTATAGCAAATAAAGTATATTTTGACTTTCACTATCATATTTAGTTGTGTAGGAAATTTCTTTTACTACTACTCTTTTACTTTTATAAGCACATTTTATGGTATCTTAAGTAAGTGGATTCATAGCTGTTAATATATGTAAAAATAAATATAAACATGACATTGTGAATATACTAATTATAGACCAATTGCTCTTACTAGTTCAGTTAGTAAATTAATTGAAAAATGCGTAAAATTATGACTTACTCAATTTATAAATAAGTATCATTTGTTATCTAATAAGCAGTATGGCTTTAGGGAAAATTGCAGTACAGAGGATGCACTTATAAAGGTAACCAACCACATTGTCTCTGGTTTAAACTTGGGTATGAAATGCATGACCATTTTTATTGATTTAGCCAAAGCCTTTGACACTGTGTCCCACCATATTTTGCTGAAACGTCTAGGTGATCTGGGTATAATTGGGTTACCATATCAATTATTAAAATCGTTTTTAGAAAATAGGCAACAGCAGGTAAAAATTAATGAAACAGTGAGTTTTGGATGTGTGGCGGAGTATGGTGTGCCAGAGGGTACTGTGCTTGGGCCTCTTTTATTTACACTGTACATCAATGGTCTTTTTTCAGTTATCCCAAAAGATAGTGTAGTATGTTTTGCTGATGACATCTGCTAAATAATTGAAGATAGCAGTTGGGTTGGGAGTCAAAAATAAAGGAGTCATTAATATCAAGGTTAAAAAATTGGTTTGATTTCAGTCTGCTAACTTTAAATACTGACAAAACAAAGTTTATGTGTTATGCCAAAAATAATTCTAGTCTGCCAGGTTACAGTACATTAAGAATTCATAACTTTGATTGCCAAAATTACAATTTTTGCCAGTGTAACACTAAAATTGATTGTGTCAATAGTGTAAAATATTTGGGAGTATTTTTTGACAACTTACTAAAATGGAATGTACATATTGATTACATAATTGGTAAAATACGTAAGTTGTTGTATAAGTTTTACATATTAAGGCATTCTTTGTTAAAGAAGACAATCTTGTCATTGTATAAAACTCTAGCGGAGTCTTGAAACTCTTGTACATGGTTATGGTATATATAAGTGTATGAGGTGCTTCTTATAAGTCTGTTCTTGATCCTCTTGTTATTGCTTAAAAAGCATTGCTGAAAGTTTGTTTATTTAAAAATAATTTGTACCGATCAACTGATTTGTTTAGCTGCATCACATTTATGTAAATTCAGTTACAAGATTTCTTTGTAATAATAAAATAGCTAAAAGTAGACCAGTGTTGCCTTTGGCAACCAGGTTTCAAAGTAACAATCCTCTATTCTTTCCTAAAATAAATTTTACTTTTATTAAAAGATCGTTAATTTATACAGCTCCAAAAATTTACAATATGATGCCTCTTGATTTGAGAAATAAACCTTATGACAGGATCAAGTATAGAATAAAAACTTGGATCATTCATATTAATATTGAGCAATTGTTTGGTTAATGTTAATTGTTGCTAGCTTGTAATCACTATACTGTTCATATAAGATTTTATTTTGTCTGAACTTGATATATCTACACTATCAGACAAAAGTAGAGCAACACTTCCAGAAATATTTGCAAATACCGATTTTAAAATTATAAATGTATGATAATGTATACAAATCCACTAAGTTTTAAAACTACAAAGTAGGCTATGATTATCAATGTCAACAAAAATTTTCGCAATCAAAACAAATGATTTTATTTTGACGTTTAAGTTTAAATGCTTCATAGTAATGTGTCAAAAATAAAGCAACATTCAAATAATTTTTTCAAAAGAAGGGTTTTAGCAAAAGTAAAGGGATAAAATAATTGTGTAAGGTGATTTTTATGTTTTTTTGAACATTTCTGTGTAAGATTAAAATCATGCCGAGAGGAATTCCAATTTCAAAAGACTTGAAGCAAAGAGTTGTGAATGGATTCATGGAAGGTAACAAACAAGCCAATATTTCAAGACAGTTTGAGTTGCCCCGGTACACTGTGTCCAAAATAATATCATCGTATAATGAGAGGGGACATTTAGAGAAGTTGCCAAAATCGGGAAGGCCAAGGAAAACATCAGTAATGACTGACAGATGCATCAAAAGGATTTCCCAAAATGATCCTTGGAAGTCCACACCTCGAATTATTGCCGAAATTCCAGAAATTACGGTTGGTATACGAACAGTACAAAGAAGGTTAGTAGACGCAAAGTTATTTAGTAGACGTCCAGCTAAAAAGCCGTTAGTTTCAATAAGAAATAGAGAAGCAAGGTTGGCATTTGCACGCCGGCATTTAAACTGGACCGTTAATGACTGGAAAAAAGTTCTATTCAGTGATGAAACGCGCTACAAAATATTAAATTCTGATGAAATGAGGCGTGTGAGGCGACCAATCAATACAAGGTTTAATCCTAAATACGTAACACCTACAATTAAGCATGGTAAAGGTAGTGTATTTTTATGGGGTTGTTTTTCATGGAATGGGGTAGGCCCTATGCACTTTATTAATGATAGGATGGACCGATTTGTTTACAGGGATATCATGCAAACTGTTATGCTTCCTTATGTAGAATGGGAAATGCTATTGCATTTTATTTTTCCAAAACATTCTTCACAAGTTGTTCAACAGTGGTTTCGGGAAAAAAATGTTTATGTTTTACAGTGGCCAGCACAATCCCCAGATCTTAACCCCATTGAGAATCTCTGGGAAGAAGTATCGTATTCGTACCCAAATGTTTCCAAATAAACAATCCTTAATATATAAAATTAGTGAAGTTTGGACAAGTCTTCCCGAAAATGTCATTCAGAAGTTGATTGCTTCAATGCCGTGCCATTGTCAGCAAGTAATTAATAATAATGGATATTCTATCAATTACTAATGGATCACTTTCAATTGTTTTTGTTGTTAAATATTTTTTGTTGAACTAAAGTAAAATAAAATACTGTTAAATAGAAATAGAAGAAGAAAATAAGAACCATTCCATAAAAATTAGTGATATGAATAAAGTGATCAATATCACCAATTTTTGCCCACCACTCAACTCTATGTCCACCAAGGATTCTGTATTTTCAGGGAATTCTCCTCCTCAAAAAAACTGTTTATCTGAAAGTCCTTCCAAGCTTTGCAGAATTTTCATATTGGGGGATGAAAGGGTAATGAGTTTAAACAGATCCTTGACAAAAACTGGTATTGGCAGGGTTTTTAACATACAATTGTTTGTAAAACCTAATGCAACACAGGAGCAGGTGCTAGAAAATTTTAGTGGCTTAACCAAGGACTTGTCAGCAACAGACTTTGTGATAGTGGGAAGCAGTACAAATGATTTGACTAACAGTAAATATCCCAAAATGGGACTTATTAATAAAAAAATAAAAGGATGTTTACAGCCAAATATTATATTTTTATCGGCAAAAGGAGGACCTTACATTGATAAAATTAATCTTAAAAGAGCTCTAAATTATAATCAAAGACTTTATGACTTTTTAAATACTGTAAATAGATATACAGAAAATTGTGTACTGTTTGCTAACATTTGCGATAGTTTAGGTAAAAAGTTAAAAAATTATATTGTCTCTCGTTTGTTGTCTAATTTAGTAAATCAGGAATCCTCAAGCCATCCACCACCCCCTAACTAGATATTCTTTGGTACATCTTAATATCCAATCTATAAGAAAAAAAATGGATGAACTTCTGATACTCTTGGAAGGGCTTAAACATCCAGGTTTTGTTTTAATATGTGAACACTGGATAAAACCTGATGAATTTGTAAATTTAGAGAATTATGTTGATATTGATGACTACTCTGATGCTGAACTGTCTGTAAAGTCATTTAGTCTGTTCAGATGTGATCGTTCACCTTCTTCTAGCAGCAAAAGTCGCGGAGGAGGAATTTTGATATATATCAGAGATGTTATTGATTCAAGGAAGCTTACGTTGGTGTATGATTCAGTCGAACAATTATATATATTATGTAGAATTGGTAGTATTAGCTTTATAATTGGGGGAGTTTATATTCCCCCAAATTCTGCAATTAACTTATATGAAAGTCACTGCCATACTGTTGACATTCTCAGGCAAGAATATTCAAGCTGTGATTTTTATATTTTTGGTGATTTTAATGTACCTGATTCAAGTTGGTGGAATGACGACAATGGTGTGGTGGTGACTTGTCCTTTAAACTCAGCGGGTCTAGTTTTAGGTCAGCATTATGCTTGTTTGAGTTTTTATCAGAATATTACAATTCCAAATGATAGGCTTGTTTATTTAGATCTAATTTTTTCAAGCAAGCAAACTCTTGCTGTAATGGAAGCAGTTCATTGTCTTTTTGAGGGGTCATTAAATCACAAAGGGTATAATTTTGAAATTGATTTTAGTTGTGAAACTCAGTTGAATTTAAACTATGTAGAGTTTTATTATGATTTTAAAATGGGTGATTATATTGGTATTAATAATTACTTATGTGGAATTAATTGGGACTTGGTTTTAAGCTCAGCAGACATTAATATAGCAGTCTCACATTTTTATCATATACTGGATATGGCTATAGCACTTTTTGTTCCCCTAAAGAGATACAAAACTTGGTTTTGTATCTCTTTAGTTGGTCTCTTGGTTGGTTTTCAGCTGAATTAAGATATTTAGTTAGGCAAAAGAAAATTGCACACAAATGCTACAGGGTCAGTCATAATGTGGCAGATTATATTACTTTTTCAAACATTAGGGCTAGATGTAAAACTTTGACTGATATTTGTTATGATAATTATATTTCAAACTTAGACCAACTACTCTACACTAACCCTAAAAGTTTTTGGTATAACATAAACAATAAAAGATCAATTAATAAACTTCCTAATTTAATGTATTATAATGATAATGAGTTCGTTGGCTGTGAACAGATAGCTGAAGGTTTTGCCCAGTTTTTTTCAACAGTCTATAGTTCTATTAATAATATAAACAATAATGGTGCTTTTATCAATCAGCAAGCAAAGTTAAATATGACCATTCCTAATCCCACCCTTTCCGCTGGGTTGATTTTTGATAAAATTACCAAGTTGCCACCCAAAGTTAGTTCAGTTTATTTCTAATAAAGTGTGTATGTACTATTTCATACCCTCTTTTTATAATTTTTAAAAGATCTTTAGATTCTGCAATTTTTCCAACCTTGTGGAAACATAATTTTGTGATGCCAATTTTTAAATCTGGCGACAATAGCAAAATCGAGAATTACAGAAGTGTTTGTATACAATCAGCCATTCCGAAGCTCCTGGACAGTCTTATCTATGATCAATTATATTTTTATTGTAAAGAGTTGTTACTTAGCGAATAACATGGATTTATTTCTGGAAAGTCTACTGTGACTAATTTGTTAGTGTTTCAGCAGAATCTGTTGAATGCCTTGGAGAGGGGATGTCAGATGAATGTAATCTACACCGACTTCTCCAAGGCGTTCGACAGAGTTGACCATAGTATTTTGGCAAAAAAGTTGGATATTTTTGGATTTTCTAATCTTATGGTGAATTGGTTTGTAAATTCCCTATCAGGGAGGACCCAGCAGGCACGAATAGGTAATGCAAGATCAAGCTATATTAATGTCACTTCAGGTGTTCCACAAGGTGGGCACTGTTCACCTTTGCTCTTTAATATTTTTGTGAATGATATTGGTGCCTGTTTTGAGAACAGTGACTTTTATTTGCTGATGATTTGAAGTTTTTTAGAGAGATTTTATCAATACTTGATCAGATTTTGTTGCAAAGTGGATAGATTGAGTGGTGTGTTAACAACAATTTGTTTTTGAATGTAAGCAAATGCAATTATATAAGTTTTCTCAAGCGAACTAAAAAGGTTGTCACTTCATATAACATTCAAGGAAGTAAGTACACTTCAATATTGCAGCATAGTTAAAGATCTTGGTATCTCATTTGATGTTCATTTAAACTTTAATGCACACATAAACAATATTGTTCTCAAATCCTCTAAGAATCTGGGTTTTGTACTAAGGAACTGTAAAGAATTTTCTATAGAGACCTGTAAGAGGTTATACATGTCATTGGTTGTTTCATTGCTGGAATATGGCTCCAGTGATATGGTCGCCCTTTTACATGAATAATTGCTTGTCCTTGGAAAGAGTTCAGAACAAATTTATTAGGTTTTGTCTCTATAAACTTCGAATAAGAATTCCGGATGATCATGTTTATGATATTGTTTTAGAAATGCTTGATATGAAGACACTGAGACAAAGACAGATATATGCAGATTTAATTTTTTTGTATAAATTATTGAATGGTCAGATAATTTGTCCAGAGCTTCTGATGACAATACAATTTAATATTCCATCTAGGAATTTAAGGCAGTATTGTGTCTTTTCATTACCATTTCATAGCGCCAATTATGCATTACATGCTCCTATTGAAAGAACTCTAAGAATTGTCAATACTAGGGAGGTTGAAATTTTGGGCATTTCCTTATCTAGATTTAAGAGTCAAATAAGAGAAATTGTTTAATTTTTTTTTTTAGTGCAATACTGAATATTATACTTTAGTAGGGTATGTTTTTAGTATTTTTAGAATTCTGTTATATTGATTTAAGTTATAAAACTATTTTCGGTATTTTACATTTATAAGTAGGCTTTATTACTGCTTAATAGTTAGTATTTTACTGTTAAGTATGGTTAGGTTCAATTGATTTTGTATTTAATTTTACTGTTGATCCCGTAAAATAAATAAATAAAAAAAAAATATTGATAAGTACTGTCGTTCCAATATGTTGCATGGAGGGTCATTAAGTTTTTTGCATTTTGAATTGGTTAAGGAAATTAGTTTTGTAAAAGTAAGTAAGTTTGATTATTTATCTGATGACAGGGTATTTGAATTGTCAATTATATATAGTAGCTCTATTGATCTGTACGTTATATGTTTATATAGAGCTCCTGCTGCCGCTGTAGGTGACTTTTTATTTAGAAGTGTTATTGTCTGGTTTATATTTTTTTTTTTCGAAAGTATTTTTGTGTGAATATTTTAATATTGACTGTTGCTCTACTTTTTTTGCCCCCATTCTTATCAATTTTTATAATCATTAATATTTACCGTTCTTAAAATGATTAAAAGTACACCAAAATGTACTGAAATATTACTTTCAGTGTAAGGATAGTGTGACATTAAGCTTAGCGAAAAATCACAACCCAATAATTTTTTTTATTAGAACATGAATAAAAGTGAACTTTGTTGTTCTACTTTTGTCCGATAGTTTATATATTTTGAATGGGAACACACACAAACTTAGTAGTTAATTGTGTTTCCAACTGTATTCTTAGTTACTTTGTATTATGGTTTTTTTGAAATAAACATTATTATTATTATTATAAACATTGACCCATTATGTACAATTATACCAATTATTAGGTCTTTAAGAAACTACATAAATATGTTATAAACTAAAAAACTTAAACTTAAAAAACCTCTGAAAAATTAAGTCAGAAAAAAACAATTTGTAAAATGAAAGTAAATCAAGGGAATGAATTTGCATTGCTTATACTAACCATTTAGAAAGTTTTATTTAGCACTTATTATGAAATGTCTAATTAAAAATTACATTATTAATAAACTTGACAATTAAGTGTTCTTAATACATTCACACATTTTTTAGACAAAATAACTAGAAAATAATTAAATTGGAAAGCAATAGGTATTGAAATAAAGTTAGTGACAAATTGTTTTGTCACCACAAAGAGTAACTGTGACCAGCACATTCATTAGTAGATGTTAAAGAAATATTAATTTTGATGATATCCTAAACTGATTTTTCCATTAATGTTACAAGATGTTATATTCTGCATTAAATATTCTAACACTAATTATCACTTATTAATGTTAACTATCAAAGAAATACATGATGTGCAGTTGCCGATACATGCTGCAAGGAACAGAGAGGCAAGGGAAAATCTTATTGCAAACATCCATTAGTGGATATGCTTTAGAAGAATTATCACTTGTAAATTTTCCACCTTTTATTACTATGAAAAGATTGAAAATCTTAATATAAGCCAAGATTAAATTTCAGCGAGTTTGACTTCCAAGATACTATTAAAAAGAAACAATAATAGGTTTTACTCATAATTAGGTAGTTGCATTTACTCTTGAGAAATATAAATTAGATTTTAACATACGAATTAACCTTAAGTGAATTAAAAAACTGTTATGTGAGGAGCTGAAAGTCCTTAAATTTATTCCTGTAAAGAGATAAAAATAGTATGGGTAGATGGAATGATCTGGCAAGCAAACACTAACTAGTCAAGACTTACTTGTAGAAAACTGGGAATTACGACAAAAATAGTCGAAAAACTTTACTGAAGAATGAATGGTTGATTCAGCAAATAAAGTTCCCCTGGAAATCTTCCCAAATCAAATATTTTTCTATAGTTTCTCGCACCCGGCACACACACCTCAAGTGCAAAAAATTTAATAACCGAATCAGACCAACTGTTCAACTACACCAACTCTCAATGGCAAATAACATTTTCCATATTGTCACGTGATATTATATAGATCTCTGTTACACATATCACGTGCATTAACAAATCGATTTAAATTTAGGACGTGATTCACTGTAACGAACAAACTTGGTTTGACATCTTTAACCTCTACAAGGTGAAATAAAGGTCAATCTGGTCAACGAAACGTCATTTGGGTTCGGAGCATTGATAAAAATAATAAAGAAATGAACAGAGCCACTACATTTAGAAGAACGGATTGCCAATGCGCATTTAGGGTGACGTCATATTGGAATATTCATTTAAATCTTTACACGGCTGTTGGAATGGGAAGAACAGATATTTTTTTAAATCATTTATACAACCATAATATCAATAAAAAGATTAGAAAAACCCGAGAATAACAATGCAAAAATATATGTAAATGCAGGGTGAGTCGGAAGGAACGCAATAAACTCTGTAAATAAACGCAATAAACGTATGTCCGCAAATGCAAATCCAATGGATTCTTCCTCAAATCGCTGAAATTCCTAATTTTTTAAATTTGATATTTTGCTTACTGACGAGGCTACTTTTATATTTCATAGGAAATTTCCATACCAATCACTTATGGGCTGAGGAGAATACAAATGGAATCTTTGATGCTCATTTTCAACATCAGTTTTCAGTAAATGTATGGCTTGGATTAATTGACGATCATTTAATCGGCCCATATTTCCGTCCACAACACCTAACAGGAGAATCATACTTTCATTTCCTACAGGAAGAGTTACCTTTTTTTTTTTGAAGAAATTCCTCTACAGCTGAGGCAACACTTATGGTTCATGCATGATGGTGCACCAGCCCATTTTAGTATCAATGTACGTAATCACTTAGATACAGTATTTCCAAATCGTTGGATAGGTAGGGAGAGGTACAGAACACTGGTATGCTTGATCGCCAGATTTTTGCATTTGGGATTTTCTTAAGTCATTCGTTTATTCCACTCCCGTTGAAAATATTGATGACCTGAGGAATCGAATTATAGCCGGCTGTGAGATATTAAGAAATCCATTAATAATATTTGCGCGAATACGAGAATCAATGAGGCAAAGAGTTGAGTCATGTGTAACGTCTGAGGGAGGTCATTTTAAACACTTGTTGTAACTTTGGGTCTATTTAAAATGTTAGTATTGTTGTTTTCTATTATTGTTCTGGTTTAATGTTGTTGTATTAGATAGTTCTTAATAATGTATTAAAGAAATGAAAAATACGCGTCAAGATTTTACGAAACGACACATACGAAAAAAAGATAGGAGAGGTTTTTTGTCACAAATTGAACGAGGAATTCAATTTTTTTTTAATTTGAAATATCTTAGTGGCGTACTATTTTATTCTTTAAAAAAATTGAGATCATTACCCGTATGCTGTGGCTATTCTATGGCTGTGCTAATGGTGAACATAAAATTCTTAATTGCATGTCAAAAAATACGCGATAACTACCTTTTAAAGCCCTCCAAATTTCAATTTTATTTTTTTTTAAATTTATTTTTCAATTTATTCAAACTTAATACATTTGTTTTTTATACAATTTACTTTAAACTGCACAATGGACTATAAATCTGTGTGTGCAGTAGTTAATACTTACATTTTTAAGGAATACTTAAGTAAATGAACAATAAACAATAATAATAATAATGAGGTTATATAATGTTAATTTATGGAAGGAGACTAAGCTAATTTAGTGGAAAACGAAATCTAGTGAGAAGGAATTAACAAGTTAATCTAGCCAAAATTATTAATAGCTACCTCACTATCAATAAGCCATTTTTTAAATCTATGTTTAATTTGACGATAGTTTCCTGTTCTTAGTGAAAGAGGCAGGAAATTGTACAGTTTGGGACCAAGAAAATAGATATGTCTCTGTATGGTTGAACTATTTACTAAAGGTATACTAACATTTTGCCGAGATGAATTTCTAGTATTTAATTGATGAGATATTTCCTGTTTATAACAATCTGTTTTTAACATAAATCTAAGTGCTGCCACTATGTAGAGTTGTTCTAATGTCAATAATTTGCATTCATGAAATAGCAATTCAGATGGCTATCCTCTGTTTTTCAAATATATTATTTTAATTATATACTTTTGTGCTACATTTAAAGCTGACATAAAAGTTTTTCGAGCATTTCCCCAGACAATAATACCATAGTTTAGAATTGATTCAATTAAAGATAAATATATAGTTTTAAGAATTTTAATTGGTAGGATGTTACGTAGCTCATAAAACTTATAAATCAACTTCCTTATTTTAGCAGTTACAAATTCTTTGTGTGATTTCCAAGTTAAATTTTCATCCATGAATACACCTAGATACTTAATATTACATTTTCTTTTAACGGTAGATTGACATTTGCAGTGCAAAGATTGTATATCGCAAAGATAATCATGTACCTTGAGCTCTTGAACTTTAGGAAGGCTTGCCTGAGTCAATGCAAACATCATAAAATGGGTCTTATCAATATTAAGTGATAACAAACTAAAATCCAACCATCTCTTTATGTATGTTATTGCTAATTCTGCTTTTCTAATAGCTGATTGCCATTTACTATAATGACACTGTCATCCGCAAAACAGAGAACCCTTCCCTCATTCAACACAGAAAAAATCCCATTCATATAGATGTTAAACAAGACTGGCCCTAGCATTGTACCCTGTGGCACACCAACTCCCACTTTTACAGGATCACTTTTCTCCGCTGTTAATTTTACTTTCTGAGTTCTGTTACTCAAGTATGAACTGAATAGATTATTTGCTATTCCTCTTATCCCCATATCATATAATCTGTTTAATAAAATGTGATGTGCCACAGTGTCAAAGGCCTTGGCCAAGTCCAGGAATATTGCCACTACTTTCTCTTTGCTATCTAAAGATTTTATAATTTGTTCTGTCACTTTCCACAATGCATTTTCTGTATTAACATTATCTTTAAAAGCAAACTGACTTTCGGATAATAATTTATGTTTATTCAAGAATATCATTAATTTATGTTTAAGGCATTTTTCTATTATTTTACTAACAGTACTTATTATTGCAATTGGTCTATAATTTTTCATTAACCTTCTATCACCCTGCTTATAAAGAGGAATAATTTCAGCTTTTTTAAGAACAGTTGGATATACTCCCGAACTAAAAATGATGTTAATAATGTGTTTCAGAGGTTTAAATAAAAAAATATGATTATCTTTTATTACTTCTGATGTAATGCCATCTTCTCCACAAGAGACATCACTCTTAAGATTTTTTATTTGCTCTACAATTTCATGCTCTTCAATTGGAGATAGAAAAAACGATTCACTGTTATTTACTTTTTGTTGAAACCCTGGTTCACAGGATGGAGGATTAATTTTTTCTACTAACTTTTTACCAACATTGCTGAAGTATATATTAAATTTATTTGTCATCAAATTCTTTTCAGTAATTTTAATGCCATCATCGTTACAAATTGCTTTTATATCAGATTTAATAATGAAATCATTTGCGCCTTCTTTTATTATTTTCCAGATTTTTTTTGAGTCTTTTACATTTTTGTTTATTTTTGTTTTGTAATAATTATACTTAGATTTTTTAATTAATTTGCATAAACTATTTCTGTACTGTCGGTAGGTATTTAATGCTTCAGCGTTATTTGGATTTAATGTACATATTTTTTTTAGTTTGTCTCTTCTACGAATAGATGTTAAGAGTCCACCTGTGATCCATGGTTTCAATCTTAATTGTTTGTTATTTATCTCATGACTAGTCGAACACATCTCCACATACTGCTGCAACAGATTCATGAAATTTTTTTTCATGAAATTTCCAAATTTCATTTGCATATCTCGACCGGCTTCAGAGCAATAAATAAGTCGTCAATTTTTAAGAAAAACTTTAACATTTGCGGACATACGTTTATATAGCAAACTGTCATTATTTTTCTATGCATAATCACCCCCTGAAGTTTGTTGCACTTATTTACTAACGCTCTGTATAATCCTAGCGCAAAATAATAAACAAATTAAATAAACGAAAAAAAACGCAGATGGTGGAGTGTATCATCATTTAAACTTATTAAATTAGATTCATGGCGATATGTTCATACCTTAACATTGAGTTGCGTTAGGAGTTTACGAGATACTGTTTTTAAATACAAGTAAAAAATTTTATTAAAATCCATCACTTCGTTAAGCAGGTAGAAAAAAAATACCTAATTTTTAAATTTTTTTATAAATTTTTCCGCTATATTAGATTTAAAGGCGTCACTTTTTTTATTTCTATTTTTCGTCTCTTTATCTGTCGGGCCTCTTGTAGCGGCCTCTGAAGTTTAACGAATCAGCAGTTTGTGGTGATTCGCAGCCTTTGATTTCGTCGATTTACCGCTCTCAAGGGCGAATGACTACGAACCGAGCGAACTCACGAATCGATTTTTAACGAACCAAACCCCTACACACTATGCGCGAATGAACGAATCTCGCATAACGAATCGCGAACTGCGCATCGTCTGTAGCGAGCTTTATATTGACTAAACTTCTTGTCACTTTACAAATCAAAGTCAACTGTCAAACATCTGTGTTTTGTGATTATTTTTTTAGGTATCCATTAGTGTCCTAACCATCCTATGTTTTCATTAGAAACTGGTCAAATGTTCTTCATGTTTTTCTAAAAATGAACATTTTAACTTATTGTAAATAGTTTTATTGATATTCCAAATTATGAATCAAGAAGTAGAGGACCAAATACGTAAAAATGTACCGTGGGCGAAGCTTCCCAGTCATGCAAAACAGGTATACATGATATGTAACATGTATTTACTATTAACATTGTATATATTTATCACCCTTATACTTTAGTATTAATTTAAAATAGTTTTGATTGAATGGGGTAATGGGTCCACCTTAAGTTCCTTATTGCTAGATTTACTTTATGTAATAGGTATATATAATTTGTGTATGCCTTTACCTCTGTAACTTTATGTTTACCTTATAAAATGTATCACAGTCTAAGTATCTCCAATTTGTGTATGATTAGTCAAAGGTTAGTAGTTTTGTAAGAATACAATGTCAACTTAAGAAAAATACATGGTATATATCTCCCACTACAATTTCAAATTCATTTGGCAAAGAGTAAAACCTGGTTCATAAATTCTGTACGGTAAGCAGTAAGAGTTTATGACCCACCTTAAAGTTCAACATCTTTCAGCAGTTGCTTTCAATTAAAACTCTATGATATATGAGTAATTATGTGTTAGGTAAACAAGAATTTAAAAAAAAAGACAAAAACAGGATATAAAACAAAACTAAGCACTATATAAAATAAAGCTGTCTTTTTTATTTATATTGCACTTTAAACCATGTCCTGATGCATTTTTTATTTCCCAATTCCTTTGGCCTTAATATTAAATAGGTAAACATCTTCCAAGACATTATTACAAATCCTTAACAAATCGATAATGTCTCCAATAATATGTATTATTTATTGGAAACATATTACAATTATTTATATAAAATAAGTCAAAGTCAAAAATAGCTTTATTGTTACGTAACATCATCTGTTGTTAACAAAGTATTATATAAAATCTTAAAGATAGTTGACAACATAATCTTTTACAAAAATATAAAAATTCTTACATACATAGAATATAGAACACACCCAAAGAAAGGGTAGTAAGAATTCACATTACGCTGCACAAAACTCTTCACTGTCAAAAAATTGTATTTAAAAACTCGTCTACAGAATAAAATGCTTTAGCAAGCAAGAGTTTCTTTATATTTTTCCTAAAACGTTTTTCACAATTTATTAGCCTTATATAAAGGGGTAGGTGGTTAAAAAGCCTTCTGCCCCCGTACACAAAAGAGGACTTAATCTGCTCACTTTTTGGAATAGGCAGAGGTAAAGAGAAGGTTGTTCGGAGATTGTAACCCGAGGAGGAGGGGCCAAGCTGATGGCGATATTTTTTGTGGATAAGACAAACAGTCTCTAAAATAAAAAGGCATGGCAATGTCAGGACAGAGTGTTTTAAAAATAATGGCCTACAGGGGCTACGAAAGGGAGCTGCACACTTATAGCGTATGGCTCTCTTTTGCAAAATAAATAGAGAGCTGAACAAATAATGAGAGCACACACCCCAAAACACAATACCGTATCTCAGATAAGACTCAATAAGAGCATAATAGGCAATTTTGGCCACATCAAGTCCCAGAGAATGTGTCATTACTTTAATAGCATAACAGTTGGATGATAACTTCCCTAATAAAGAGGAGATATGATTTTCAAATTTTAATTGCTTATCAATCGTCAGGCCCAAAAATTTGCATGTTTCAGAAGGACTTATTGTTTCATTTTGCAAAGTGACAATTCCAAGGTTACATTTAAAAGTTAAAATATTAGTTTTAGAAATATTAAAAGTTAATCTATCAGATTCACACCATGACTTTACAAGAATTAAATCTTCATCAAAGATATTCCTTAATCTCTTGGTGTCAGTGTCATGCCAAAGTAATGTTGTATCATCCACAAAGATAGTAAATTTGCCCCTAATTGGCAAATAAATCTTTTTCAGTTATTCTAAATCTAGTCTTTGGTACCTTAAGAGAATATACTTAATTAATTCACAATTCTTTTATTTAGTACTGTTCACAATAAAATATATGAATCATACCACCTGATTCTATCTTCTAGTGCAAGGCATTTCGAATTCTAAAGTCTCCAACATTGCCCTGTATTACATTATATTTTATGGATACTTGATACTTCCTATTTTTCCTGACAACAAAAATCTCAAAAAACATTTCTATACATTTTCAATCGTGTCTGAGTGTGAGGTTGCTGTAGGTGACTAGATATTTGAGGCAAACTCCTTATATGGCCTCACAATTTATTATAGTGCTAATTTTGAAATTTCTACTTTTTCGTGTTACAAAACTCAAGGCACAGTAAGCCTTATTAACTATTTCAGTGTAGTGACAGTAAGAACTAAAAGTGCTCTGAAATATTACTCACAAATCTTTGATAGTATTTTTTTAGTTCAATTTTGGAATTACCAGTATAATAATTTGCAATAAAATAGTTTGCTTTGCAAGTATAAGTAACCACTGCACAGTTTTTTACATTAAGGGACATCCTATTACTTTTAAACCAATCACCAATAGAGAATAGGTCACTTTTCAATTTGACAGTTTACTTCCTGACAGATATGGTTTTATACAGGGTGTCCGGAAGCTAGATGCAATCCTTTAAGGGTTAGCTGACTTAATTTCAAACATTTTAATCTAAATATGTGTATGTCGAAATTTGTTTATAAATTTTATGGCAATTTTTGCATTTTTTTCAAGAAATACCAAAATTTCACACTTAAACGGTAATAGAGCGCAAGTTATAATTAGTATCGGAGTTTCAAAGTTTATTTTTTTTTGTCTAATGTGTATTAATAAAAATACGATTTATATTAATAGGAATTTCAAGCTTCTGTGTAAACTGATTAGAAAAAATAGAGATATTGAAACGTAAAAAATAAATTTGGAGTCAAAATAAAAATGCTTTGTTTTATGTTTAAATAATAATTATGAAAATGCTTTCGTCGTTCAAACCTCTCTAAAAATATGCCTAGCTTCTGCCCTTTATTTTAAGATATCACTCATGCCGATGCCTGGCCAATTCTCAGAATTATGGCCTCTTTTGTGCGCCAGGTCATGTAAACAAACAAAACTTACTGGATTGGTTTTCTATTATGGGACAGTTCAGGTAAATACGAGTATTCAGGTAAATAAAAAGTAATAAAAACAAAATTAAACAGAGGTACCTAATAGTAGATACTGTAGGGTAAGGGGTACCTAGTAGGTACTTTGGGGTGAGAGTTACAAGTTAGGTACTCGCTTAATAAATAAAAACGTGTGATTTTAGCCTCTTGTTGTTTAGTTTCACTCTCGCCTCTAATTTTGTAAGATTATCAACTTCATACTGACTGCATCCACTGTTTTTTAAATCGAGTTTCTGCCCGTTTTATTAAACAGTATTGTAAAATGGAATTTACCAACCAAGAGTACGCTGACATTGTATTCACATATGGACGCGCTAACGGTAATGGAGCTTTGGCACGACGCTTGTACCAGGAACGTTATCCAGATTGGAGGTTACCAAACTTCAGTCAAGGTTTTTCAAAACACCTTTCGCCGTCTTACTGAAGTTGGCATTGGGAATAATCCGGCACGTGGAGTCAACCCTGGCCATAATAATGTAGAGATTGAGGAGCAAATACTGAAAGCTTTTACCGCAGACCCTACTGCAAGCGTCAGAAAAGTAGCTGAAGACCTTGGCCTTTCTAGATGGAAGGTGTGGACGACCATGAAGAAAGATGGACAGTATCCCTTTCATGGTACGGGGGTGCAGGGCTTACAAGAAGAAGACCCTGCAAGACGAATTCAGTTCTGCCGCTTTTTATTGAACATGGACATCGAGGACCCGTTATTCTTAAGAAGTATCTTGTGGACAGACAAGTCCAATTTTTCCAGGGAGGGTATTACCAACTTCCATAACCTCCACGAATCGGCTGCCAAAGATGCAAATCCGCACTGGAAAAAACAAAAATCATTTCAGAACAGATTTTCGGTCAATGTGTGGGCCGGAGTAATAGGCAGGACTATTATTGGGCCACATTTTCTACCAGAGAATTTAAATGGTGCCAACTATTTAGATTTTCTACAAAATGATATCCCCGTTCTTCTAGACGAAGCTGGATTATTGGAACGAGAAAGACCAATAATCTTTCAGCAAGATGGTTGTCCAGCGCATTGGTCCTTGGCTGTCAGGAATCACTTAGACGACTGTTTTCCGGACGGTTGGATCGGTAGAGGCGGAACTTTTCCTTGGCCTCCTCGATCGCCTGACCTAACTCCGTTGGATTTTTTCATATGGGGCCGGGCAAAGGAGCTTGTATACACCACCGAAATAAGAACAAGAGAAGAGTTGATTCGCAAAATAAATGAAGCATTTGACAATATGAAAGAAGATATGACCATAAGAGTAACCACCACCGAAGTAACAAAAAGGGCTCGTGCCTGTATTAGAAATAATGGATTGCATTTTGAACATGAACAATAAAAAGTTTAAACAAAATTGTGTTTTATTTAACATTAAAACCTAAAATAACCCCACAATCGGGGCTCTAATGGTTAGTAGGCTTATGAGAGGTCTCAGTCTAATAATTTTTGTTTACATGACCTGCCGCACAAAAGAGGCCATAATTTTGAGAATTGGCCAGGCATTGGCATGAGTGATATCTAAAAATAAAGGGTGTTTCAATGTCTCTATTTTTTTCTATAAGTTTACACAAAAGCTTGGAATTGATCGTATTTTTATTAATACACATTAGACACAACAAAATAAACTTTGAAACTCCGATACTAATTGTAACTTGCGCTCTATTACCGTTTAAGTGTGAAATTTTGGTATTTCTTGAGAAAAATGCAAAAATTGCCATAAAAATTTTATAAACAAATTTCGACATACACATATTTAGCTTAAAATGTTTGAAATTAAGTCAGCTATCACCCCCTTAAAGGATTGCATCTAGCTTCCGGACACCCTGTATAGTTTAAAATCATCAGGATATTATAAACTTGCAGATGAAGAGATATAATCAGGTAAGTCATTAATAAATAATAGGAACAGCAAGGGACCAATTTTGCTACCCTGAGGGTGCCCTGAAGTTGAGATATATTGTTTTGAAAAACAATTTCCAACCTTAATTTTGTTGGTTCTCCCTGTTAATTAAATTAAAAGTCTTTTTTGACAAACCAAAACTAACCAGTTCATTCAATAGTATCCAATGATTTACTTTAAGTAAAATCTGTATTGTTGTGACAAATTCATAATGAGTTACTTATTTTATTGGGTATTACATCACTTATAGCAAAAATCAGAGACTGATAGATTAAACCTCAGCTCCTAGGTATATAAAAAATCTATTATACCTCAAGTAAATTATTGTATTTAAAACTTGTAATTTGTAACTGTGGATTTATCATTGATAAAACCATGCTGACACTTGTTAATTTTATGTTTTACATGTTCATATAAATCATCATAGAGGATATTTTCAAATATTTTTTAAAATTTTGGGTAAACTATTTAGCAGACTAATTGACCTATAATTTCAAATATAATTTTTCCTGTTAGATTCATGAATTGGTGAAATGGTTAATAACTTTAATATGTTAAACAGATAAGTTAGGGGTTTAAATAAAAATTCAGCACAACCTTTATAAATAAAAGATGGATTTTCATGTGAGCCAGTAGATTTTTTAGGTTTTAGTTTCCTAATAGCATTAATTACATCAATTTTATTGATTTCTTTAAAAACAAAAGTGCCCCCATTCCACAGACATGCAAAATACTTAAGAAAGAATAGAAAACACTTGGATCAGCAATTAAATTTTTCTCTATCAAGGTTTTTTATGAATTGCATTCAATTATTGTTTGATTTTTTATTTCAGTTCTAAGAAGGCGATATTCTTTACTACGTTTTTTACTTATTTGGGAATGAATTTTGTGTTTCCTTTTAATTTTACGTTTTAAATCATGAGAAAACCAATTAGGAAATTTAGCACAGGTATCTGTGCTAAATTATAAATATGGAGAAAGCTTCTTATATTTACAGAAAATCAATAAACAAAATACTGATGAAATCACACATCATGCCTAAGAAATAACTTATAGGGCCAATATAAATGAGTATTTAAAGTTTTTCTAATAAGTTTTTGATTTTTTAATACTATTTACTTAAGACTTGCTTACCCACCAACCCTTAAAAAAATTTCAAAAGTTTTTTTATAACGTCTTAGATTATTTATGTTTTGATTTCAGATTTTACACAATTCTGTGAAGAATTATGAGAGGGCCATCATTAATTTTAGTATACAGAATCAGTTGAGGTATCGTGGTAACTTAGGTAAGTTCTGTTTTAAATGTACAGTAAAATATAGAAAATAATACAGTACAGTAAAATGGCAAAAACTTTGTCTTTTATATATTAGTGTGATATGTCATGGCACATGATTGACAAATAGCAAGAAAGCACCTATCTAATTTCCCTTAAATTTTACCGATGACTAAAACTAGCAGTAACTGCTGAATTGAGAAAAAGTGTTTATAACTGCTCTTAAAGGGTGGGTCTGCACAAACCAAGTCTTATCAAGAATCGCCCTATTTTCATTTGGCCATTTACAAAATCTTTGAATATATTTGAAAAGATTAGATAAATTTTTATTTTGATCGACATAATTTTATTTTTTATTGGGCAGTATGAAGAAAAATCAACAGTTTTATTTATTTATAATTTTTTTATTTATTTACATACGGGATGTCCCCATTAATGAAATAAATTGCAACAAAAATTAATAGCCTTCATGCATATCACCATTTTGAAAGAACTCATCAATACCGTAGTATGCCCTGTCCCCCAAAAATGCCCTGAGCCTACAAATAAGCTTACTGGGAGGAAACTGCCTAAAGGAAAGAGGGAGTACATTCCAGATCTTTAGAATGTTAAAGACAATGTTTTTTTGTACAAATGTAAAGTTTGGTTTCTCAATTATTAGATTGTCCTTAAACCTGGTTTCATATCGATGTTGTCTTTTTCTATCAGAAAAAAATGAAATGTAATTAATTAGAAACTTAATAGATTCCAGAATATAAAGACTGTACATTGTAAGAATGCCAGTATCTTTAAATACTCCTCTACAGCTATCACGATAGTTCATACCAAACACAATACGGATGCACCTCTTTTGCAAAATAAAAATTCTGTTCGAATCCACAGAGTTGCCCCAGAATATTATTTCATATGCAATTTGTGACTGGACATAGGCATAGTATGCTGTAAGCGCCGCTTGCCAACCTACACTGCCATGTATTACCCGGAGAGCATAGCTGTATTTACTGACCCCGGTTGCGACCTTCGCAATTCCCGGTTGCGTAGAGGTGTTTGGCTGGCCGGTATTTGACCTTATACTTTGACTCTTTAACGCTATGGGAACGTTCACATTTTTGGGGAACGTTCGGATTCATGCTCATTCGTGCTCTTGAGAATAAACGTCACGAAAAAAGTCGAGAATAAACGGGAACGTTCCATTGCTCACAACACTACCCAGGATAGACCCGTTGCTCCCGTGCCCGGAGGTATGACACAATCAAGTCCAATGTCACCCCCCTGATACCACATCATTCAAGTTTTGAGCAAAGTATGCCATGGTCCACACTGTCAAAAGCCTTGGATAGATCTAGAAGCATGGTTGTAGTCACCTTGCCATTATTAAAGACACTAGCATTTGCTCCAAAGCCTGATAAATAGCCTGAACAGTTGATTTCTTTTTCCGAAAACCATTTTGTTTATCAGAGATTATATTGTAATGATCAAAAAATCCAATCATCCTTGAACATATAAGTCTTTCAAAGATTTTACTTATATTCGAAAGGAGTGATACAGGACGATAGTTGTCAAACTTGTCATGCTCACCCTTTTTTATAAATTGGCTTAATAAGAGCTTTTTTCAGGAAGTCTGGAAATACCCCTTTTTAAAGCATTAAATTCAGTATATGGGTTAGTGGTAGGCTTATTATGTCTGCCACCTCCCTCAGAATAGACACAGGAATGTTATTATGTCCAACTGATTTATTTATTTATTATTTATTTATTTATTTAATATATCAACGGGCTTTGGCCCAATATTACAAAAAATATAAGAATAATAATTGGATGATTAAACTAACCTAACCTAACATACAATTAAAGCTTAGAATATAAAGATTACCTATAACTTGGAACAATCAGTTCAGAGAAAAAAAAAAAAGACAACACTTATAGTTAACACAAAGGACAATTACCATCACAATTTACAACACCTTATAGTTCTAGTTTAAGACAGCATTATCAATTAATAAGATTTAATTTCTTAATGAACCCTGTGCGCCCCTCAAAGCAATCAATTACATCAGAATACTGATTAGCCAGCCTAACAGTCCTTGCCAGAAAAGAATTGTGACCATAATTTGTGTGGTGTGTTTGGCTGTAAAAAGAAGTAACTTGCCTTGTTGACCTAGGTGGAACATAAAGACCTATTTTATTAAGAAGTGCAGGACAAAAGCTTTGAGAGTGAAGGATGTTGTAAAATACTTTCAAATCTTTATGTCTACGACGAGTTTCAAGACTTCTCAAATTCAATGAGGCTTCCATTTGCTGGTAGTCAAACTCATCCTGATAATTTATAGGTACTCCATTTTGCTTAAAGGCAATATATCTTAAGAATTTATGTTGTACACTTTCAATCTTATGAATATGATTATTATAGTATGGAGACCAAACACAGGAACTGAATTCTAGATGAGGACGCACAAGTGCACAATAGAGCAAACAAATAGATGAAATATTATAAAAGTCCCTTGAGCACCTCTTGATAAATCCAAGCATCTGCAGAGACTTGGTAACTGCCCCCGAAATATGCGGAATATAACTTAAAGGGCTATCCAGTGTCACACCCAAATCCTTAATATGAGAGACAGATTTCAATATGGTGTTACCAACAAAATAGGAGTGGTTTACAGGGTCTCTATTTCTTTTAAAGGACATTGAGTAACACTTTCCAGCATTTAGATCCATACAATTTGTTGTACACCAATCAACAAGCCTATCCAAATCCGATTGGAGTCTGAAACAGTTCTCCAGAGATGAGACTCTAAGGAAGAATTTTAAATCATCTGCAAAAAGAAAAAAGAAGCTGTACTGAAAGCGTGTTGATATATCATTAATGTAGAGGTTAAATAACAAAGGCCCTAAGTGGGATCCTTGTGGGACACCAGACAGCACCAAAATCTCGCAAGACTCAAAGCCCAGAACTCTAACGAGCTGTGTCGACCCACCAGGTAGGACTCAAGCCATTTCAGCAGTGGACCCCCAATCCCTGATCTTTTCAACTTAAAGATCAAAAGCCTGTGATTAACTCTGTCGAAAGCCTTGGAGAAGTCGGTATACAAAGAGTGCACTCCAAGCACTCCAAAATCAGTAAAGGATAGAATATTCAGTTCCGTAGAACGTCCTGCAATAAAACCAAATTGTTCATCTAATAATTGGCCCTGAAGAAAAGACGTAAGGACAACACAAACAAACTTCTCAAACAATTTAGGAATTGTACTAAGAATACTGATTGGTCTATAATTCTGAACCTGCGAGCTGTCTCCAGCTTTAGGGATAGGTGTGATAAAACTGGTCTTCCAGTAGTCTGGAAAAATACCGGCCAAGTTAAAGTTAAAGACAAGTTGAAAATAATAAATAGAGGTCTCGCCAATAAAAAACTACACTGCCTTAGAAAAACCGGTGGTAAACCATCAGGTCCAGGACCCTTAGTCACATCCAGTCTGGACAGTTCGGTGTAGATATCTGAAATTGATATTTTAAGACTAGAGAGTTGAAAATGGTTAGAAGTCAAATTTTGAGGAATAATGCACTGTTTGTCAGTGTACATTTCTGAAAAATATTCTGCAAATAAGTTCACAATGCCCTCACCTGAAGAGCAGGTAGTACCATTGTAAGAAATCACACTGGGAATTGCAGAGCTGCCCTTTCTGGAGCGCACAAACTTCCAAAAGTTTCTCAAGCTGCTATTCAGGGAAACCTCTGTAGCATAAATATAATCATCATAACACTGTCTTTTTAAGGATTTACATCTAGCCCTAATATTACAAAACTTAACATAATCAGAGTTCAATTTTGTGCTTGAAAGAAAGGTTGAAACCAAATTAAAATCCACTGAGCTAAAGTCTCTATAAAAACCCTTCCCAATAATCTCACCACTCCTAGCCCGAGTCACTGCAAGGGTAAAAGATAAGGGTAAAAGATTTCTTAATTTTTAGAGATTTTATTATTCTAATGACTTCATTTTTTGTAACGGGTTCCATAACGATACTATTTTGATTAATTGGTATCTTTGAGAAATTTATCGATCCTTAATATCAGGACATATATTAATAAAAAAATCGTTTATAGCATTTAAAATATCCGTTTCACATTTTTCTGGAAAATGATTAAACAGACTTTGTTTTTTACAATTAGGACGAGTTATATTTTTACTAAGGTCCAAGTAGCTTTTGAGTTATTTTCTGAGGCTTCAATAAAATATTTCATCGGTTTTTTAATAGTCCTATTTGGACAGGTTAAATTTAGTTTTTCAGTTAAGATGTGGTTAAATTTACCGTATGCCAGGTTAACATCAGTCGCATCCAGCACACCATGCCAGTCCACACCCTGTAGTTCCTGCGAGAACTGTTGTATTCTAGCCTTTGAAAAAGATCTTACAGAAATGTAACTGTCTTCCCTGGCTTCAGTTTCTAGTTGACCTATAGAAATACTCTGGGCATAATGATCAGAAGCACTCTTTTTTGTAACCCTAGTGGGTTCAAATATTGATTGTTCAAAATTAAAAGAATTCAAAAGGTCAATAAGCCTTGTTTCGTCATCACATTGTAGTAATTATAATTATTAACTTTAGTTTTCTCTTAGTCAATACTTAGTAATACTTTAAATTTAAATTAAATCTTTACTTGTATTTAATAATTATGCATTAAAAATACGCGTTTTGCTAATAACTTATTTAACTTTACATAATTTGCCTTACATCTTTTCCTTTTCCCACCTTTTGTATCTTCCTGAATTATACATATCTTTCCTTATATTAAATACGATTGCGCAAAGAGTGGGAGAAAAGGTGAATAGCTGTGAATTGAGTAGCAGCAATTTTGGCATTGACTGAAAACCGGATTGATCGATAAGTGTCGACACTGTTTTACGCGCGTATTTTTCAGGGTAAGTTACTTTTCAGGGTAAGTTACTTTATTTATTAAGTTACTCCGTCTTTACGTTTACAAATCAGCAGGTGAGAGGTTTAGATTAACGGTTAAATTCGAATTCAATCAGTGAAACCTATGACTTAAGGGTTTTACTTAATACCCTCGGGATGTACATATTTCAAAGGAGTTAGCCCAAGCCTACTTTTTTCCAGATTATCATTTAAAACATCTACATTAAAATCACCACAGCATACAACATTAAAATTCTTGAATTGCCTATGTAAAATTTGCAACACTACTTACTTTGTAAATTTTCCAAAAAAAAAATCTTAAAATCACCCAGGCATGTGCGATATATGCAAATAATAATTAAATTTTTTTCTTTACCTATAAAAGCGCAAAATTCACCTTGACCTTCAATGCTACACTCTCTGATTTTTTTAATGTCTTTAAATCCTGTGATTTTTTCATTTACTAATATGCATGTCCCTCCATGCTCTTTTTTTTCACATAGATAGCTAGATACTAAGTTAAACTTATCAATTTTTAAGAAATCTACCTCACTTGGTCTTAACCAATGCTCTGCTAGACATAATATATGCTGTTCCTCAACTAAAGTATTTAAAAATAATTCGATTTAATTACATTTATTACGCACACATTGTATATTTTGATGCAATAAATTAAGGTTCTTATATTTATGGATCACCTGTTCTGGTTGCTGATAGTCAGAGAATCCCTCTTGACTGACCTCGTTTGAATGTGCAGAAAATGGTTCATGACAGTGCCATAACAATAAAAAAAAATAGTAAACAATATGCCTTAAGTAATTAAACAAAATTTGCCCAATTTGTAAAACAACATAGTTATGAAAATAAATAAGAAATTAATAAATTTTGTGATTCTATAGACAATATAACCAATATATTGAGAATAAATTTCATCCAATTACAAAACATTTCAAACTATGTACATATATAGTTATCGATTTTCAATAAAGTCAGTCAAACATCACTTAAATCCAGACGCTTGTCAATTATATCAAAATGACAATTAAACTCGTTTCGCAGCATGTGAAATCTATTAATAGGAGAATATTTACCATAATTCAAATGGTGTTGTTTAATTAAAAATAGTGGCATCCCTCTAAGATATCTGGTATTGCATCTAAAATTTACATGTCTTAATAATTCAGGACAATTAATACTACCATTAAGAAGTTTATAGAAAAAAAGTAAATCAAATCTGGTCCTATAATTCTCAAGTGAAATTAACTTTAGCCTCGACCTAACGTCTGTTATAGATAAATTTGGCAAATTAGCCTCCAAGCACAGGTTGTAAGAAACCTATTTTGAACTCTTTCAAGGCTATGAATGTGGTTTAAATAATAGGGGGACCATACTACAGAAGAGTAAGATAAAATACTGCAAGCAAGAGTAATATACAGAACCCTAAATGCAGAGACAGAAAAATCACGAGAATTCCTTGTAATAAAACCAAGAACGCGAGAGAGGCTTTATTTAACAGATTATAAATGTGGGGAATAAGTTTCAAAGAGTTGTCAAACAGTACACCCAAATCCCTAATTTCTGTCACCCTCGAAAGAACTGTTGTATTAATATGATAGTCAAAAGCAATAACAGTTTTGAGTTCGGTAGTAGAGATAACAAAACATTTATTTTTATTGAGATGCAAGCCATTAGATAGTGACCACTTGTACAGTGAATTAAGATCCTCTTGGATTTTATATCAGTTAAATTTAAAATGTATAAGTATAGTTTCATATCATCGGCAAATAATAAAAATAGGCAGTATTTTGTAATTCCATGAATATAAAGATATGAAATGTAGTTATGTGTCAATCCAGCGATCAAAAGAAATGTCAATCTTTACTTGAAGAAAATAATTGCTGTTATGATTAAAAATACACTTTACAAATATTGGAAAAGAGATGGCGAATAAAATACAACCGTATAAAGACCTAAGATACAAAAAAATAAAAAAATCCAAATTTCCTATTTCTTGAGCCAACTCCCGAGGGAGAAGTTATTGAAATTATTACCTCCTTGAAGAGTGGAAAAGCGCCTGGTCTGGATGACTTAAAAAGCTGATACTTTCGAACAATTTTCATAGTTTCTTGCTAAATTCCTTACATATTTAATAAACAAATCCTTTTCTGAACAGCAACTTTCCACAGGTTCTTAAAAAAGCACTAATTAGACCGCTTCATAAAAGTGAGTCAGAATGTGAAGTCATGAATTATAAGCCAATTTCTATAAGTAATATAAGTAAAAAATGTCGGAAAACTATCTAGATATTTCTTTAAAACTATTAGGAAGCTACTTATGAAATAGGTTTCAGTGTGTTAGGAAATTGGTGGTGTTACAAGTTTGGAAGTACCACTCACTAGAGATTGTGGAAAAATGGTTATTGAGGATAATCAAAAACGTCGCAATTATTAAAATTAAGCAAAAACGTACTTTTTTCTTCGGTTTCTCTATAGAGAAACATATCGCTCCCAACTTGGTTGTTATACTTCCAAGTCTTGATCAGTTGTTTATTGTATAATGTTATTAACTTGCAAGTTGTTATTTGAATGTATTTTAGCACTATGTTGAATGTATTTAAGTACTTTTTATCATTATTAATGTAATAGGTTTCATAGTACTAAATTAACATTTTTTTAAATTTTTTTTCTATTAAAAAACTACCTTGTTTAAATTATTACTCTGTGTATTCATAAATCCCTGACAAGGTTAACATTTAGTGGGTTATTTGTTTATTCAGACATTTTCATTTTAAACTTATTATTATTATTATTATTATTATATCTTAAACATATTTTTAGTGAAACAAGTGCTAAGAGATGAAAAAAGATACTATGAAAGGGTGGTGTGCTTTAGCCGAGAGAGGCTTATGCTCTTTCCCTATCACTTGGCTGACATGATCGTTAAAGGCCTAAGGATAACCCCATTTAATTACTATATATCTGTTCTCGAAAGGCTGATGCAAGCTGAGAAAAGCTATGATACATTACCTAACTTTACTGCTGCAGATTGTAAGTTCTAACTTTTTTTAATCAAAATAATTAATTTTAATTAACTTATTTTTATAGGCTTAAGGTTGTTGGGCATAGGAAGGAATGAATATATAGATTTGATTAACAAGTCAAGATCGAATAGAAGTAGGTTATTCGGAAAGAAAAATGTCAGAGGGTTATTGCCTAAAGTGCCAGTTAACATTCATATTGAGCCCTGGTGGAGAGTTGAGGTGGGACTGGTTCTTGAAGAAGATATAAAGGTAAGAAGAAAGATACATTGTTTATTTTTGAAGATTTATATTTATTTATTTATTTATTCAAAAAACTTTACAAACACTATATATCGGGTAATAGTAATTACATGTAAAGCCTATAACAGGAGAAAAAAAAACAAACAAAAAACATATTAAAATAGTTTCACAACAATAACACTAAACCTAAGAGAAAAAAAAAAGATAAGAAGAAAAAAGTAAAACATGAGTCCTAAACTATGTCCCGATGCTCAAGCAACCTCCTAATTTCCTTAACCCTGATATTAAATATATCTACATTTTCAAAGCCATTTAAGACATTGTTACAAATCCTCAACATATTATTGATTGGAGATGTAGTGTTAAAATTATTTATACAAAAAAGCTCCTTATTAGTTATTCTTAATCTAGTCTTTGGTATCTTAAAAGAATCAATTATTCAATTCGATTCAAGTATTCAATTAGATCACAGCTCAAGTATTTAACATTATTTACAATGAAATATATAAAAATGACTGCCTGATTCTGCCTTCTGGTACAGAGCATCTGGAAGTCAAACGTTTCTAACATTTCCCTGTATGACACCATATATGGATATTCTTTGTTCTTTCTGACATACAGAAATGCTTCAAGTGACCAGATAGTAGAGGCATACTCCATATGTGGCCTAACAAGTGCATTATAAAGTCTAATGATAGTGCTGACTTTAAAATTTCTACTGCTTCTTGTTACAAAACCCAAAGAATGGTAAGCCTTATTAACAATTTCACTATATTGACAATTAAATTTCATATTGATCTGAAAAGTTACTCCCAAATCTAATAAAGTTTTTTCTAAGAATGTTAGTATTATCAATATAGTAGTAGTCTTCAAGAAAATAGTTAACTTTACGAGTGAAAGTGACCACAGCACATTTTTGAACATTAAGGGACATCTTATAAATTTTAAACCAATCAACCACAGAACTTAGGTCATTTTTTAATTTTACAGCATCTTCCTTGACAGCAATAGTTTTAAATAGTTTAAAATCATCAGCATACATCAGACTTACAGATGAGGAGACACAATCAGGCAGGTCATTAATAAAAAGAACAAAAAGCAAGGGACCAAGCTTGCTACCCTGGGGAACACCTGAGGTTGACAAATATTGATCTGATAGACAATTACCAATCTTAACCACGTTATTTCTCCCAGATAAATAAGATTTCATGAAATTACAAGCTTTTTTAGAAAAACCAAAGCCAACCAATTTATTTAAAAGCACACAGTGATCTACCTTGTCAAATGCCTTCTCACAATCGGTGCATCTAACTGCTCCTTAGACTCAATTGCCTTAGAGATTTATTCTGAGAGGATACACAGATTTGTCACTGTGGATTTATCATTAACAAAACCATGCTGACAGTTGTTAATTTTATGTTTAACATGTTTATATAAATTATCATAGAGAATACTTTCAAAAATTTTAGATAAACAATTAAAGAGATGAATAGGCCTATAATTTGATATATCATTTTTCTTGTCTTTTTTATGAATTGATGAGATCATTGATGATCTTTAAAATATCTGGAAAGGATTCCTGTCCAATTGACATGTTGAAAAAATACACTAGGGGTTTTGTTAAAAGCTCAGCACAACCTTTATAGATATAAGAAGGAATTTCATCTGGGCCGGTAGATTTTTTAGGTTTAAGTTTCTTAATAGCATTTATTACATCACTCTCATAGATTTTTTTGAAAACAAAAGTGCCCCATTCTTTATTATTTATGTGATGATCGGAACAGCCAGCTGTGCTATACACAGACTCAAAATATTGGGCAAAAGCATTTGCAATATCAAGGGGTTTATCGAAATTGACATTATTTAAGGTCATGGCCACTGGTATACCTGCACTCCTAGCTTTAGATTTAAAGAAAGCACAAAATGCGCATGAATCAGCAGCTAAATTTTTTTCAATTGAAGTTTTGTACAAATTATATTCATATTTTGTTTGATTAATTATATCAGCTCTAAGGTGCTGATATTCAACGCATTCCGGGCTCACTTGCTTACTCAACTGACAGTAAAGCTTATTTTTCTTTTTAATTTTATGTTTTAAGTCAAGAGAGAACCATATTGGAAATTTTCCTGCAGTGTTGGATTTTATTTTTGTTTTTGGAATTGAAATGTCCAGAAATTGGTATATTAGTTTATAAAATGTATTAAACCCCAGACAAACATCATAGCATTTAAATACCATAGACCAGTCGCAATCAGAAAGTGATCTATAAAGTGTAAAGAAGTTACTTTTTGCATAGTTGTATGTATAAGTCTTCTTATTAATTGTTTTATTTTGTACAATCCTCAGATTAAATTGTAAATTAAGAGCAGGGTGGTAGCATCTTCAGGTAATAAAGGGTCACTTGGTCTCGATACTGTGCATTTTTCCATATTAGTTAGTGAAAGATCTAAAGATCTGTTCATAAAATTAGGAATATTATTTACTTAGCATACTGGCATAGATTATACATATTAATACATTGTTGCATCAGGACATTTTTATCACAATCTGTATAATTGCAATTATTAAAATAAGGCAAATTAAAATCTGGCAATATCACATTTACGTTTTCTAAGAGTAAAATTTCCTCCAAAAGGTTAAAATATTTTTCATACATTAAAACGGTGGAATTTGGTATATAATAAACAACAGACAAATAAACAGATATATTTTTAAAATTTACTTTAAGTATCAGACAGTCAATATCACAGTCGGCATTTACAATTTCATAAGGCAGTTCCTTCTTGAGTGCAATAAGGACTCCTCCTCCCCTTTGGCCAATTCTGTCCTTACGGAGCACTGTATATATTTTTATTCTATTATATAGCAATATTCTGATAGGTAGATACAAAGATGATTTTTAAATATAGCAAAATGGCTTTATTTGGTATCCATATCTAAATGTAAATATTTAAAATTTGTGCTTTAGCTGCATTAATTGTATAATAAACGTTAAAAAATATTAAAATATTTATGAGGCTCCCAATAATTTCATTAATAATAATGTTAGACTTTAATTAACTTCTCCTAATTTTGATTATTTTTAGATGGTAAATGAAGAAGAACTGGAAGTAATCGATAAATTAATAGATTACGGCTCGCAAAACGCAGGAGATTTGGATTATGATATCGTTTTAAGTTTATACAAGTAAATTTAAAATAATTATGAGCTTTAATCAAACATTCATGATTTATATGTTTTTAGGAAGGGTTTAATTTACTTGGACGTGCCAATAACAGCAGTAGATAAAGTGCAAGTGCCGCCCCTGCAAGGGTTCGTTATGAACAGAATTCTTGGAGATTATTTTGAGACACTATTGTATAAAATTTTTGTGTCCATTGATGAACACACAACTGTAGGAGAAGTATGTATAAACATTATATTATTTTGTAAAATAGAAAATTGGGATCTCGTCTTAGAAAAGAAAGGTTAATTGGTTATTAGATTAATTGGAGGCAAAATTTCGAATTTTAGTGCCGAAACTGATGCAGTTTAGAAGGTGAACGAATACTTTCGGCAATATCTGAAAAAAAGCTGAAATTGCTTCGGCAAATTTATTTTTCATTCGTTTGGCATTTTAAAGAGATTTATGCAACCAAATTACCCTTTTTATGCTAATAATAAATCGTTTATTTCCAACAATTAAAAACGCAATTACACAATATAAAGGATGTTTCAGTAAGCTTGGATTGCTGCTATATCTCGGGAACTGTCAATCTGACATCATTAAAAATTGTTTAAAAATTAATTTTTTTTTTTTACATTATAAAAGTGGCCAGGAGAAATTGCTGGAAATTATTCTTAGGTTCGAAATTTAGCCACTAGGGTTCGTAATTAAAAGGTCAATAATTCTATTCTAATTTTCTCCGGAAAATGTCAGCTTAGGGTAGCTTGTTTTTAACCATAATTAGAAATCATATTGGTCAAAGACTCATTGGCGTACGATCCTCAGAAAGTAGGGGAAGGTAGTGAAAGTATAATTGTGTAAATGTATATAACTTTTAAAAGACTTATCTCATTTTGTTTAGTTTGGGTTTGCTTAAAAGTAAAATATAAGGACTTTTAAATATTGTATAAAGTAGTACGCGAAAGCTTTTAGTAAGATTGGTAGGAGGCGTCATTTGAATTAAAAAGCATTAATTTGATTTTTCCACATAAATTTAAATAGTATAGTATAATTTTGATAGCATTATCGAAAAGTCAATGGGTAACTAAAAATGCTTCGGTCATCCTCCATTAAATTTATTTAAAACTTATTCATCCTACATGTTTCAGACATACCGGGTGGTGCGTCGCCGAGCGGAACATTAGAAATCCCAGCAATTTCCTATGTTCGAGATTTTAATAAGCTATTAAATTAAATGTACTTGCAAAATTACCAAATTTTCGGTTCAGGTAAAACCAGACACCAGCCACCAGCAAACAATTTGTTATAAGGCTTTGTCAAATCTGACGTACAGCCGAATACAAGAAATGTTTTGTTTTTCGTTTTATCAATGTCACAACCATACATTCAAAATAAAAGTTAAACCAATAACAGTTATAATATCGATTATTAAAAAAATTATATTATCATACTTAGAATTTAAATAAACCTTCAAAAACTTCATCTACAGGAATCTTGAAAAGTAAATCGTTTTCATGTTACAGGGTGTTTTATAATTACTATTGAAGATGGTTTTTTGTTAATATTTTTGAAACGCCTGGTCGTTATTTTTCGAAATTTTTATCGTTTACTTCTGTTATTGCTACTAACTGATTTTATAACATTTTATGCTAAAATGTATATAGGGTCTATTAAAATTATACTCTATTTCAGAAGTGTATAGAGCAATAAACTGGGGAATTCCGTTCTGTTTGGCTACATTTCGTGGTAGTTCATAGGCGCAGGTACTTATAATATTTATGAATTTAATTTTCACGGATTAAATGCCTTTATTTTGAAAGAGATTAAATACTAAATAAATACTTTTAATCCTTTTGTATAGGTACCTATCTTTTAACGCTTTATAACATGCAAAAATGGGGTCAGGTAATATATACAGACTATAAATACTTTTAAATAATATTTTAAACGTTAGTAGTCACTGCTACGCTGTAGTGTAATCACAATATTATTATCCCAATATTTAAAAAATGGAGGTATTCAGTCCAACGAAAAGATGTACTAAAAATTCTCCACTATCGCTGAGTGAAAAAGTTATTATTTTAAATGTACATGATTGCATAAAACACGATTACCCTAGTTTTACTGTGCAAGAAATTGTTAAAAAATGTTCTCGAATGAGTGGAATTGGAAAGACCACCATTTTCAAATTGTTGCGGGAAAGAAAAGTAGCAGGTCAAGTGGAATCTCCCAAGCAAAAGCCAGGACGACCTACAAAAGTTCTTGATGAAAATGCTAAATGTATAATTCGAAGAAAAGTTCACTCTTTTTATTTTAAAAAGGAAATACCCACCCTAGACAAAATTTTAATGGAGCTTGGCCGAGATGACAGTATTCCGTTGATAAGTAGAAAACTTTTATGGAAAACTTTAAAAAATATGGATTTTGCCTGGGAAAAGCATAACCGCAAAGCACTTTTACTGGAGAGCGACGAAATTGTTTGTTGGAGACGACAATACTTGAGAAGTATCAAGCAGTACCGCAGGGAGCAAAAGAAAGTTTTTTATCTTGATGAGACGTGGATTAACGAAGGTTATATAGTCCAAAAAATGTGGCAAGACAAAAATATAACCAGTGCTCGCCAAGCTTTCATAGAAGGCCTGTCTACGGGTATTAAAGTACCTTCGGGAAAAAGACAAAGACTTATAATCACACATATTGGAAGCGAAGAGAGATTTTTAAAAGAAGGTCTGCTAACCTTTGAGCCGACTCGCACAGGAGATTACCATGAAGACATGAACTCAGACGTTTTCGAGGACTATTTTGGTGAAATGATAAAATTTCTTCCGGCTAATTCGGTGGTGGTTATGGATAACGCAAGCTATCATTCACGGCGAATAGAGAAGACGCCAACTTCAAGTTGGAGAAAGCAAGAAATTATCGATTGGCTGACTGCAAAAGGTATTGCGTTTGAAGCAAATTTGATAAAAAAAGGACTGCTGGCAATAGCAAACTTACACAAAACTCGTTTCATGAAATACGCCGTGGAAGATATAGCCGAAAAATATAACTGTACTGCGCTTACCGCCATATCATTGCGAACTAAATCCTATAGAACTGATATGGGCGCAGGTAAAAGGATTTGTAGCAAGACAAAACACGACTTTTAAAATGAAAGATGTTAAGCTACTGTTTGATCAAGCCATTACGGAAGCGACACCAGAGAATTGGCGAAAAGCAGTCCAGCAGGACAAAATGTGGGATCTTGACAACCTCATCGATCAGACAGTCGATCCTTTAATTATAATGTCAAGAGGTGATGACAGTTCGTCAGATGACGAAGAAGACTACAATCTATTATAATTTAAAATTGTTATACACTGTTCAAAAAGTGCCAGATCCAAAAGTGCCATTTTCAACTGTTTTACTCTACATATTATGTTCAATAAATTTGTGGAAAAAATATATTATTCCATTTAAACAAAAGTAACTTTCTAAAATAAAATAGCATTTAAGTACATTAATTATAAGATAAAAAACAAGTCCCAGTTGCACGCCTTTGGCGAACCGTTTTCAATGTTTATCAGTGGGTAACAATGGGCAAAACTCATAAATTGACCCAAAACCGGGTGGCACTACCTGCAATCAACGAAAAGAAAGAATTTTACATTGAAACTAATACCCAACTAAGGTAGTGGCATAAAATATTGGTGGATCACCAGGTACCACTTTTGCATACCTAATGAGGTTTTATTGCTCTACACACTTCTGAAATAGAGTATAGTGTCCAGCAAGGTTAAAAATGTTGAAACTTTTTTTTAGCTACTTTCTAATAATTCTGGTAATAAAATCGAAAAAGAATCAATATTTCTAATTGAAAAAGGTGGTCTTGTCTTATTTCGATAGGAGCCTTCGTTTTTGAAATAATCAGACAAATGTTTTGCAACCTACACTCATAAAGTATTTTTAATCACGTTTAATAAAATTAAAAGTGATATTATGTATACAAAGAACCTATCATTTTTATTCATACTTCCAATAAATTCTCTTTGATAAATACATTTATACACATTTTAGTGCGTTCCATTTAATGTTGATTGTATCTTTTAGCTTGCAACAGTGTTGGAGGTGGATACGGAACTGGTAAAACAGGCGGTATCCTTGTATTGTCGCCTTCAGTTTGCCAAAAAAATCGATCCAGAAACCGAACATGAAAAAGCCAGAAGGCATCCCTCTTGGTTTAGCAGACCCACATTGAATGAAAGGTAATTTAAATGAGGCACATTTTTTGTCATAGAGAGTATTTAGATCTTTAGAGATAATTCACTTTTTACAAGAATTGGTAAAAATTTATCGCTGCGCACAAAATTATTGCTTTATAATGTCATTGCTCTTCCCCATCTATAGTACTGCTCCACTTTATTGTATAACTTGCTGTGGCGTTAACTTTACAGTGTTACTATTTTGCCAAGAGTTTGCAGACGGTAGCTCAGAATTATTTGAGGCTTGGGATTGTTCGAAGGTTCACTTATGACTGGCTATTAAAGAATATAATCTTGATTATAACTATTAAATAAGAAGGCGCCACTTAGTTTTTTTTTATAAATGAGAGAAAACTAAGAAAAAGACTTGGTATATAGGTTTCAATTAACAATTAAATGACCCTGGATAAAGTAGATTTAAAGAGGCAAAAAAAATATCTTAACAATACAAGCAAATTATATTCACATCAAAGATATGTACACACCTCATGTTCTAATCTGTTAAATGTTAATAATTTATTATGAATTAAAATATGAATAATGTTGATATGATTAAAATAAGGTTGATAAAAGTAACATTTAAATTATGATTTCACTACTAAGTAGATTTCAGCACTTGAAAAATAAATTGCAATTATTAAAGTTTTTAGTATATATTTGTATTACGCAGGGAAAAGTTCATGAACCTTTTTACTTAAGGCATATCAGCCTTAACCGAGTTATGTGGTGCAGCTATATGGGCTAAAAATGTTGTGAATTGTGAAGTTATTAATATACGTAAATTTTGTTCAGAGAAAAATATTGAATTATGTGGAATTTCATACTATTATGCTTTAAATAAAAATG
This sequence comes from Anthonomus grandis grandis, assembly GCF_022605725.1. Classification (NCBI taxonomy): domain Eukaryota; kingdom Metazoa; phylum Arthropoda; class Insecta; order Coleoptera; family Curculionidae; genus Anthonomus; species Anthonomus grandis. Next base: position 28,412,917 of record NC_065555.1, read on the forward strand.
TATCTATTTTTGTGTGTTATAAGCCACCAAATGGAGATTTCGATATTTTTATAATTAACTTACACTTATTGTTGGGAAAATACTGTAAGCCTAGTAGCGAAATAATTTTTACTGGCGATTTTAACACGCCTTCCCTGAGTTCTTTAAACAATCAGTGTTTCTTTAATATATTGTCTACCTTTAATTTAAAAAATAAAGTTTTTTTGCCCACTCGAATTGGCTCTACCAGTTCTAACGTTTTGGACTTAATTTTTACTAATATATCTGAATGTAAGGATGCTGTGGTAGAAAGCAATACTATATCAGATCATGAAACTGTATTTTTTAATTCTGGAATTTTTAACAAATGTTCCGACGAGGTCAATCAGAGTGGCCAGCTTAAAAGGAATTTTTGTTTTACTAATATAATTGCTTTTGAATCTGTCGTTGAGTGTGAAAAATGGGCAGAGGTCTATAAGGAAAATAATTTTAATGTCCAATTTGACTTATTTTATTCAACATATTTATGGTATTTTAATTTAAGTTTTCCGTTAAAATTTTCACATCGAAATAAAAATAAAAAATCATGGGTAACGAATGAAATTAGAAAATCTAGCAAAAATTTAAAATATTTACACCGACGACGGCGTGTGATCCCGGAGTTGGAGACGACATATAGAAGTGAAAGTGCCAGGCATAAATTATTAATTAATCATAGTAAAAAACAATTTTATCACCTTAAAATAACAAACTCTGAAAATCTTAGCAAGACAATGTGGTCTATCGTATCTGAGCTAAATAACAATAAAAAAAAATAAAAAAAAAATTTGAATTTAATATAAAGAATAATGGCTTATTAATTACAAATCCTATAGAAGTAGCTAATTATTTTAATAACTCTTTTATTGAAGAACCTAAAAATATTTTAAGCACTTTAAAACAAAATAAAGATATTTCATCTAATATCCAGAATATTTCGTTTGCATGTTTTTTGCATAGTATGAGCATTGTGCCTTTCAGTGAGGGTGAAGCCCTAAACATTATAAAAAATAAAATGAAAAATAAAAAGTCTGGAGGACCTGATGAAATTCCATTATCTGTATTTAAGAATACTGCGGAGGCTTGCATCAGACCATTAACATATCTCATTAATATGTCACTCGAAAAGGGAATATTTCCAAACTCATTAAAAAATTGTAAGGTTATTCCTGTTTTTAAAAAAGGGGATTCTAATTTGGTTTAGAATTATAGGCCAATAGCTTTAACTTCCTGTTTCTCAAAAATATTTGAATATGCAATGATTGATAGGCTTTTAGCTTATCTAATAAAAAACAAAATATTTTCGGAAAGACAACATGGTTTTCTGTTGGGTAGATCTACCTCGTCTGCCATTTTGCCGTTTTTATCTGAGGTTATCGATGCACTTGAGGCAGGTGAGCGCCCTGTGGGGATCTTTTGCGACCTAAACAGGGCGTTTGACTGTGTCAGCCATGATGTTTTGTGGTAGAAGATGGAGTCATACGGCATTAGGAGTGTCGTCTTAAATTGATTCTCCTCCTTTCTAGCATTTCGGACACAATACGTGGAAATAAGGAATAAATTAGGTCCATATTGTTCAAACAATCTTCACACTGATTTGGGAGTACCTCAAGGTTCGGTGCTCGGGCCTGTGTTGTGTCTTATATTTGTGAATTCATTGCCTACAGATTTACTGTATAGTCACGTTACTATGTACGCGGACGATACATCAGCCCTTGTTCGGCAACAGAGTACATAAAATATGCACATTACTGCGGGAAAGGCATTGCACGAGCTAAATAACTGGTTTACTCTAAATGAACTTTTTCTTAATACCAAGAAAACAAATTATATGGTTTTTTGCACTCATCGGGGTCAATTAAATCTTGATCTTGACATGCATTTGAGCAATAATGGTAGTTTCTTGCAACGTCAACAAACAATAAAGTTTCTTGGCTTGACACTAGATGACACTCTTTCATGGGAGGCACATTGCAATGATTTGTAATTAAAATTAGGTAGCCTTTGTTATGCCATAAGAAATATTAGGTCCTTAATGAATAAAAACCAGTTAGTTTGTGTATACTATGCCATAATCCACTCTAGGATTCTGTATGGGATCCAATTCTGGGGTTTTTCAGCGTATGCGTGTCGTGTATTTATTGGTCAAAAACAAGTTATTAGATGTATGGCGGGAGTACCCCCTAAAACTTCCTGTAGATCGCTTTTTAATCACTTTGAGATTTTAACTGTTCCGTGTATGTATATATTTCAAGTGTGTTTATTTGTTGTTAAGAATCTTAATGTATTTGTGACAAATGGTTTTTTTTTATAATTATTCAACTAGACTATGACTATAAATCATTTTATCTTTGTTGCGTACTAGATTAACTCTTTCAAAAAATTTTATCCTGAAAATATGTCCAAAAGTATTTAATAAATTGCCAAATGACATAAAAAATAGTTTATCAATATTTAAAAAGAAATTGAAAGTTTTTTTTAGTTTTGAAGTGTTACTATGATATTAAGACCTACCTTTCGGAGTAATAACTAGCTGTAACGTATATATTTGTTTCTGTTACTGTTTTATATGCTTAATAATTTCTTAGAGTATGTAAACTAGGTTTAGTGATAGTGTAGTTTCAAGTAGGTATATAATGTTAGAAATTTTAGCTTTTTTGAACATAGACAAATTCCATACACTGTATTGTGTCAATTTTGGATAATAAAGATTTGATTTTTTTTTTGATTGATATCTACTTAACTACCAAAAAGTAAACTACTGAACAAAAAAATAACTAAAATTATATATAAGAAATTGACGTATTAAATTATGATATTGATTAAATATTTATAGCAATAAATTGAAATAAAAGGTATATTAATAAAAATTTAAATAAGTGAGACAAATCTATTGTTAGTTATATTTAAATAAATGGAATAAACTGACCTGTGTACTCTAAGAAATGAACGGCTAGCCTTCAAAACCGAGGCTGTGAATGTATGCCATTTGTAGCTTAGCTATCCGGACTGGGAATCTCTAATACTAGCTCTAGCTCCAGCTCCACCGCTTTCAGAAATTTCCCGGGGAAATCAAAAGCCTGCAGCCATCAACAATTAAAGAAGAATAAAGAGGAAAACGGAAAAGTAAAACCCTAAAACAACGGTTGCCATTGTATTTACTGTCCATAAAAAATGAATGGCGTTAAACATGTGACACACTCATCTTGCTAAGTTTCATTCTCTATCCATGAAAATCTTGGGCATCCTGCACCAGAATTATGAATTAAACGGTTCCCTAAAGGAACAAGATTAAGGACTATAAATTACAAACCATATTGGCCACTTCCTGCTTCACAAACTTCGGAAATAAAAAACTGGCCTTTTACGTGTGCTCCTACCAGCGACACGGGAACAAGTCCTCGAAAAATGGATGCAGTACCGACTAAATCAGTAACGACCCCACCTCTCGCCTGAGCTGTTAATATCAACCAATCAGAGAAAACATTAATTAAGACCAATCAGAAAAGTGACGGACCGTCAACAGAAAGCATGAATAATTAAACCAGGAGAGTGATCCGTTACAGTAGTAATGTGTCATCGACAGTGTGAATTTAAAGAAATATCAATAAAAGAAGTTGACTGAAATTATTAATGTAATTATTGAAATTAATGAAATATCAATGGAGCGTTAGTGAACATAAGGAGTAGAAAAATAAAACGCTACGTTATAAAATGGATCGACTTGAAAAAATACAGAATAGGGCAATGAGACTGACCTTAAGTTGTAATCGATATACACCTGTTTTATCCATGTTACGTGTTTTAGATATTCAAATTTATTTATTGCTCTTTTGATTACATAAGTAATATAAGGTCGTCGATTTAAGGATAGTACCAGAATTAAGATTAAGTTAAAAAGTTTAAAATTAAAATAGTTAGAGCTAAGTAAAATAAAAAGTTAAAACACACACTACTTAACACTAATTTCACCAGCAAACACAGACTTATCAAACTAGGTACATGTATATAAAAAAAATGCTAGCAATATGGACAGTTAAAACCAAATATATTAAGCTTATCTGAATGAGTTATGTATTCACCCACTGAATAAAAAGGGTGCTGAACAAAAAACGTCCTTGCTACTGGCTTGAACTGCCTGTACCCCTCTATCATTTTAATTTCATTGGGTAATGTATTATATATTTTGACACACATATAATAGGGACTCATTTCATACATGGTTATTTTATGTCTAGGCACTGCAAAATCGAATCTATTTCTTGTCTTATTACTGTTAATATTTACATCACAATTTTTTTGAAAGAGATGTTTCTGTTTGGAGGCAAAACAGCATACCATGTACAAGTAAAGAGAATATATTGTCATAATTCCTAATTTTTTAAACAAAAGGGGGCCAATGCTCTCGAAAAGCGGATCCACACATTGCCCGTACAATTCTTTTTTGAAGAACAAATGTTCTTTTTATCATCTTTTATTATGACATAGGCTATACGTGAATGTACATATGCATAATAAAACTGAATTATTGATTCCCTACTAACAATGTTTTTTAAGTTGTAAATAGCGAAGTTTGTCAACGTTATCTTTTTACATATTTCATCAACATGGCTTTGCCAATCTAAATTTTTGTGTAAAGTTAGACCCAAAAACTTAGTTTCGTCCGATTCATATACAATAATCTCATCGATGTTTAGGGGAATAATTGATAATAATTGATAATGATATGTCATTATCAATTATTTTCAAAGTCTGCCTTTTGTTTTGAAAATGAATGAATTTTGTTTTGCTTGAATTAAGGACTAACTGATTTTGCTCACACCACTTTTCCATCTGTAAGGCTGTAGAGTTTGCAAGATCTAAGGCTATTTGACAGTTTTTGTGGGATATTCATGATTTATCATCGGCAAACTGAGCTAGTACTGTATATGGTCCGCCAATGTCATCATTTAAGCTGTTGCAAAACACAGTAAAGAAAAGTGGGGACAAAAGTGAGCCCTGTGGAGCACCGGTATCTACGTCTATAAAACGCGATTGGAATGTATAATTAACAATATCGTTCTTGTCACCCTTAATCTCAACTGACTGAGGCCAGTGGCTCAAAAATGACTTAATCCAATTAATTTCTTTGCCCTTTATTCCCGCAGAAATCAGAACATTGATAACACGGCCATGATCCATCATATTGAAGGCGTTGCTTAAGTCAAAATATATTCCCAAAGTACATACCTGCGTCCAAGGCCTCAGTCAGTGCATTTATATGACTAAGCAGCGCAGTTTCAGTCGACCTATTATTTAGGAAACCATGTTGCGTTGTACTAAAAAATGAGAGTTCATTTAGATAATTAAGAAGTCTATCATGGAATGCTCTTTCAAAGATCTTGGAAAATACCGATGAAACAGCTACTAGTCTATAATTACTCATATTATTTCTATCTCCTTTTTTATATATTGTCACAACCCTAGTTTTTTTTAGTATAGATGGAAATATTTCTTCTTGAAAAGACTGAATAATTAAGATACAGATTGGTAGAAAAATTGCGGGAGCAACTTTCTTTAAAATGTTGTATAGTATCTCATTAATTCCTGACGATTTCTTGGAACAAGTCCTATTAATTATATTGTAAACTTCATAGACATCTACTGGTTCTATGACAAAATTTTGTTTGTTTTTTGTGAATTTTTTCTGGTGTAGGAAGATCACAAAAATTTCCATTAAACAACTTACATAGCTCATTAGCGTCAATGATTTGTTGGCCACTTATGTTTATTTCCAAGGAGGATGATTTATTAGCTTTGCCACTTTCTTTTTTTTAAATATTCCATACACATTTGCTTTTATTTTTAGAATTTTTGATTTGAGAGTCATACAAAAATTTCTTATTATTTGCACCTTATACTCCTTTCTTTTTTCAATATATTTTTTGTTTATTTCAGCATTATTTGCATTTTTTTTAACCAATGAAGATCTTTTATTTGTTCAGAAAGCTGCAATTTCTCATCAATCTACCTTTTTTTTTGGTATTTTTTATTAAATTTTTTGTTTTTTTTTTGGAAAAGCTAAGTAAAAGTAATGGATAAAGATATCAAAAAATGATGTAAACATGTCATTTGTGCTGGTATGGCGAAGAATGTTATTCCAGGGTTCTTTAGTTAGTAAGGAGGAAAAATCAGTCATAGTTGCTGTTGTGTTGCAGTATCTTGTTGGGAAATGTATTAATGGTACAATGGCACTAACTAATAATATGTACAATGGACATATGATGTCTGTAAGCCAAAAAATTAAGTATAATGTCTATCTGTTTATTTTTAAATTGAAACATCAAATGCTGCCGTAATACATATGTAAAGAGTTGAAAATTTTTTCAGATGTACATAATTATTATACAATAGGAAATCGTACAGACTTCATCCTAGGCACCAGATGTAATACGGTTCAAATGCTCCACTCAATTCTTAACAGAGGCTTGATTGAATATAATAATTTGCCTACAAATATTAAAAACTGTGACAATTTGAATCGGTTTAAAGGGCTCTTGAGAAAGTTTTTACCTAATTAATCAGTGTAGTCAGTTTTTTAAGGTTTTAGGTGATATTCTTTCTTAATTTTATGTAAAGTATTATAGTTAGTCTCATTTATTGTTATTCAACTTGCTCCACCTTTGGGCTGTAACCTGATGACTTGGCGGGGTATTTCTGGAAAACCGGAGGCGGTGATTGGCCATGGATTACGATATCTGATGTCTGCCAGGAAACCGAGATGCCCTGTTTAGCATGGGTCGACCTAGAAAACATGGGTCGTGAAATGCTCGAAAAATAAATACGAACCGACCTTGTGATGCAACATCAGCAGTAACATCGATTGTTGATATTTCGAAAATGAAGTGGAACGCAACGAATAACAATTTAATTATATAATGTATTTTTAGACAATATCATATTTTATTTATATATGTAGCATACTTTTGCTAAATAAATATACATTATTACTTCTTATATTAGTCTCTTCGTATACAGGGTATACTTCGTATACCAGAAAAACGCAAAAACAATTTCAAATTCAAAAGCTAAAATCCTAAATGGAAAGAGGGGTCGTATGATACCTTATTTTAAAGGTCATTTAATTCTGAATATAACTGCCAAATTTGAAGTGGCTAAAATTATTTCTCTGGATAAAACAGCTTGTCAAAATTGCGGAAACAGCGAAAATGAAAAAGGTATTATGGACTCTTTTTTAGATAATATTTTTAAAAGAACAAGGAAATCCTATTTTCGAAGGGGTCACTTATTAATTAAGAGGCCACCTAATACCTGGAATCCTTTACGAGGGGTTGAAAGCACCCCTTAAATCTTAAACAGAAAGAGGGATCGTGTTATACCTTATGTTGAAAGCGTTTTCACTTTAAATTTAAATGGTGACTTCTGAGTGACTGATGGATTTCTTCTGGATATGAAAGCCAAATAAAATTCTGGAAAAAATGCTTTAAATAAACCTTTATGCCTGAAACCCTTTCTTACATTTTTTTTATTGGATCATTAAAACATGATTAAAAATTTATTAGTATTGTTAATATTATACGCCTTATCAGCATATCATAAATAAAAACAAAATACCAAATAAAATGCAAACACAAGTATCTGAAGAATTTATTTAGCTTCCTAAATATTATTGGTACTTTTTTCATAAGGCAGCATTTATTTAAATAGTTTTAAATTATTACCCAGTCTTTTACGTGTTGAAACACTGTTAACAATGGTTTATTCTACTGCAGAGAGGGTTGAGATGATAGAGTTTTTCTTTCGGCATAACAATTGTGCCAATAGGACGGTACAAGAATTTAATGAACTTCATCCAGAAAAACGAGTCAACAGAAAATACTTTCTAGAAATAGTTGCTAAATTTAGGGAATCTGGCAGTGTCTTGAATAAAAAGCGTGAGGTTCAAAATGCTGTTGTTGTCAATGAAGCAATGCAAATAACTGTCCTAGGTCAACTTCATGCCGAGCCAGGAATAAGTGTCAGAAAATTGTCGACGGGTACAGGAGTAAGCAAAAGAAGTGTTCATAGGATACTTAAGCATAATAAATTCCATGCTTACAAAATTCATCTGGTGCAAGAACTGAATGAGGACGATTTTGACAGACGAGTGCAATTTTGTGAATCGCTTAGTGATATGATAACTGTTAATCCGCGTCTTATTTACAACATTTGCTTTTCAGATGAATGTACTTTTTTTCTTAATGGCAACGTAAATCGTCATAATTGCCACTACTGGTCAAATGCAAATCCGGGCCAGTTTCGTGAAGTTCATACCCAGTTCCCTGAGAAGTTAAATGTTTGGGCGGGAATCTTGGGCGGCTCCATTGTTGGTCCGTTTTTTCTGCCCGGAAATTTGAATGGAGAAATGTATCGAGATCTCTTGGAAAATGCCGTATATCCAAGAATAGTAGAAATAATGGAAGGCGGAAATCATTCTGATGATGATCAAGTCGTTTTCTAACAAAACGGAGTGCCTCCACATTATGCTGCTGGTGTGAGGCAATATCTTGATGAGATATTTCCTGATCGTTGGATTGGAAGGAGAGGACCTTTTATGGAATGGCCAGCTAGGTCACCCGATTTAACCCCATTAGATTTTTTTTATGGGGGCATTTAAAAACAAAAGTTTACGCTACCCAACCAGACACCCTAGAAGACTTACGCCAGAGAATTATAAATGAGTGTCAGATGATAACACCTGAAGTTCTACAAAACGTCAGGCATCGTTTTGAGCAAAACCTGTATTCCTGCATGGAAGTAGGCGGGGCACAATTTGAACATTTAATAAATTGACGTAATTTAAATAAACTTGTTTTATTTAAAAGACACAAAAGAAAAAGGGTAGGTATTTCTTATCTCTCCACTTTTACTGGCAGTAAAGATTGTATTTCTTGCTATTTTTATATCCACAAGATATCCATCAGTCACTCAGAAGTCACCATTTAAATTCAGAGTAAAAAGGCCTTCAAAATAAGGAATGACACGACCCCTTTTTCTATTTAAGATTTAAGGGGTGCTTTCAACCCCTCGTAAAGGGTTCCAGGTATTAGGGTGGCCTCTTAATTAATAAGTGACCCCTTTGAAATTAGGACTTCCTTATTCTTTTAAAAATATTATCCAAAACAGAGTTCAAAATACCTTTTTCATTTTCGCTGTTTCTACAATTTTAACAAGCTGTCATATCCGGATAAAAAATTTAAGCCACTTCAAATTTGGCAGTTATATTCAGAATTAAAAGACCTTTAAAATAAGGTATCACACGACCCCTCTTTCTATTTAAGATTTTAGGGGTGATCCCACCCCCTCGAAGAGGGTTACTGGTATGAGGGTGCCTTGGTAAGGAAAAGTTGTCCCCCTCGAAAATAAAATCGACGTGTTCGAGATTTTTGTAAAAAAAATTTTTTTTCATACCAAGAATACCTCTGTTTCGTTTTCGCTGGGACACCCTGCATATTCGATAAGTTAAAGAATAACCGAAATACAAGAAGGGTCCCAAAATGTCGAATTTTCAAAAATGGCCTAGACACCCTGTATATTAATATGAGAAATAATAAGGTTATTTAGGTGTATAACTTTTTCATCAACTGCGTTTAGATTATATATTTCATCCCAAGGAAGAAGGTCCAAATCTCGAGTTAAGTTCTGCAAATTAATATTTTTTATGTTGCGAATCTTTTTTTTTGTGGAATTTCTTTAGGTTTTTTAAAAGCAAACTTGCAATATATTAAATTATGATCAGAACAAACTGTCATTATTTTTCAATGCAGAATCACCCCCTGATGAAGTTTGTCACACTTATTTACTAACACCCTGTATGTCATAGATCGTAATAATTATTGTAAAACCATAATAAGTACAAAGATTTATAGGATTTTTGTGGTCTGATGTTTTTAATTTTTTAATCATCTTGTATCTAGATGGTAGTTATTTTTACCTTTATCCAACAAAAAAAAAATTAAGCTTACAAACTGAAATCGTAAGAAATAATCCAAAAATTATAATTTCGAGGATAGTTTATTATTGTTTTTTTGCTACTAATTTCAGCTATTTTTATGGTAGTAACATTTTTAATTATAGCTGCTATATTACTTAGGAAAATATTCATACAAATGTTTGAATCACCACAATTTAGCATATTATTCCAGTTCAAGTTGCAAAATATTTATTAAAATTTCTTAAAAAACTTGAAACACTTTATTCATTTTAAATTCAAACCGCATTTTAGACTCTCCGTAGATGTGACTCCTTTGACTTTACCGCTATTGACGCCGGATTTATCTTCACCACCCTCCACTCCGGTAACAGAAAATAACCCTTTATCGGACAGTCCCAACGGATCTTCGACACGCAATAATCCAGGCGGTTTAAGGGTGGCATTTCTATTCGATTCCGCCCTTACGGCCTTTTTAATGATGGGCAACTTGTCACCCGGACTGAAACGCCACGCGGTGACAATGTTTGAGGTGGGCAAACTGCAGTCTGAAAGTTTGGACAGTTTTCTCGCTGAACTGGAAAAGGTTTCCGCTATAGACGCGGACGGTGAAGGCGAAGCGAGGAGATTTTTTGACCATGCCGTTATTTTAAGGTTAAACCTGGAGATATATTAAATATCTTTTTTTTAATTTCTTATTTTAGATCAACGATATTGGCACTAAGGAAACTTCCAGGACCCGGTCTAGATCTAATACGTTTGGAAAGCCTTAATTCGTTAGACGAGGCGACCTGCCAGCGGCTGCTAAAAAAAAAGTATCGGCTTTTGATTGCGATGTCACCAATCGGAAGAGATGTATGACTTTAGCCCATGTATTTTAAACATTGATAACTGATACTTGAATTTGTATAGGTTAGAATTTCACCATTATCTTCAATGCCTCCTCCATTGTTGGGTCCATGTCATCCGGAGGTAAATAGTCTTTGGTTCAGGTTGTTTTTATATTTCACAACTGGTTATGGGCCACCGAGTTTACTTTTAGCGAAAGGAACTGAAATAAAGAAACTACCCAGGATGTTCCTGGGTTTTTCCAGACTTTTGGTAAGTTTTATCATATTATTTTTAATAGTGCAATAGATTAGTCAAAAAAATATTTTAATTTTTTAAATAATTTGCTCACGCTTTATGCCACGAAAATAAAATACATTGCATTTACCTTATACAGGTAAGAGAATTGAGCATCACGTATCGAGAGGTGTTTGTAGGTGAAATATAGCAATGCGCACGCATGCATACATGCATTTCGTGCGCTCCGCGACTCGCTTGCTACGTCCTTATTTTTCAGTACAATGTTAGTAAGCGTTTGACATCCTATTAGGGGTAGAACAAATGAATCAGTACAAAATAACTATAATATTAGTAGCTGTTTTTTTAACTATAATAAAAAACAGCTATTAATATTCAAGAACAGATAATTAATTTTAAGTCAATCATTTCCACAAGAAATCCATTTTCCGTTTCCCCGAGCAAGCCTATAATAAAAATTCATATCAGCATATTCTTCGTTAGAGTACATTAAAGGCATTGCGTTTTCAAAAATTTTAATTTCAAAAGCACTCAATACCACACGAAATCAAATCACAACTTGTTCATTTTGGTGAGTAGAAGTTAAATTTTAAATATTGCTGGATAAATCTGAGTCATTCTGTATAAGAATGAGATTTGCTCTTTTAATATTTTGGTCAACATTTAGTTAATTTAATGAATCCAACGTATTCGTAATTGATGTATATTTACTACATTTCAGTATTATACGATATATTATATGATTTTATTATGCAAAATTTCAAATTTTTGCACATCTTCCTTAATACAAGTTATTAACAATGAAGTACAATATGTAACACGAGGTAAGATTATTGTTTTGTTAATCAATATTCTAGTCCAGTATGAAACAAGATTAGAAATTCTACTGAAAAACCCAATATTTTTCTCAATACTTTTACAGAGATAATTGACATGCGATGAGAAATTTAACTGCTCGATCTAGAGTAACTCGCAGGTATTTAATTTGAGAAACCATATCCACAGGTAAATTGTGTTTGCCGGGTGGCGTATTGCCAAACAATATAACGTTTCAGAGATAAACTCATATCAAACATTTAGCTCTGAGTCGTAATATGGTTTGGCAACCGTCGCGCGACAATAACATATACAAAACATATACGCATCCAGCGCTGCGTCAAATGGTCGGAGCTCTGAAGCTTCGTAATAACTGCACGTGGTGTCGCTTGAAAAATTGTCAAAATATAAATATTGCATCATCGTTGCGTTTCAGTGCGTACCAAAAAGTTATACCTATTGGGCGGTCTCGAGTATCGGCGTGTTTATTGATATAATAATAATAATAATAATAAGACGTTTATTAGCCACCAATACAAAAAAAAGCATAATTACAGAAGGTAATATGATTATATACATGGAATTGAATATTAGAATATTAAACAAAGAGAGCATATTAAAAACAATAGGTTATATAAAGAATTTAGTTAACACAAGTAAGGCAACTAAAAAGCCATGCATTCAGACTTCCAGAAAAGAAGGAAACAACTTCCTGGATTCTGTTAAGGCTTATAATAGAAGAAGTGAGAGAAAAAAAAAACAAATCTTATAGACAAACTAAAAAAAAAACACAAATAGGTAGGCATATACTTATGAGGGGAAAAAGCAGTAGGGGGAAAAATGGATAAAACGGAATGAAAAAATTCTTCTTTTTTCTTCTTTTTTTTTTAAACAGTTAATTTTTGAATAATAAATGTTAATAGAATATTTTACGTTGCATTCAGTTAGTTAGCATGTGCGTAGTATTTTAATAAAGAAAGGCATTCAAGAAAAATTAAGTTTGGTTTAAAAGAAGAAGCTTGGTTTTTAATTTAAAAGTTTTTTCAGTGACAGTCAAATTAATTATTTTGAACTTATTAATCAAATTTGGTACGACATAAGAAAAGGATCGCTTAAAAAGTTCTTTGCTATGGCTAGGAATTGTTAAAAGATTTTTACGTCTTATATTAAGATTATGCACATCAGTACGATAGGTAAGCTTTTCAAGTAAATAAGGCGGAGTTTTTGATTTAAGAATTTTGTAAGAAAAACATAAAATATGTAATATTCGTCTATTGTGCATATTTAGCCAACCTACTTCTTTTAATTTATAAGAAATATGTTGCCGTCTTCTTATACCAAATATAAGTCTTAAGCAAGAGTTTTGAAGTTTTTGAATTCTACCTGAGTCGGAGTTATCGAGACATGGTCCATAAATTGTGTCGCAAAAATTTAACGGTGATAGTACTAAAGCATCACAGAGCAGTTTTTTGATACTTGAGCTTAAAAAATGTCTTTGACGATATATTGTTTTTAAGGCAGAATATCCATTTTTTAGTTTAAGGGTAACATGTTCTTTGAATCTAAGTTTATAGTCCATTACTAGTCCAAGATTTTTTGCAGAGTTTTTAAAACTTATTATATTGTTATTAAGGTGTACATTTAAATTATTTAAAATATTTGTTCGATGATTGTCACTACAAAAAAGAATAGCTGCTGATTTGGTGGGGTTAATCTTTAGAAGTAATTTTTGAGTTTCTATATTTAAGGTATTTAAATCCTCATTTATATATTGATTAGCTTGGACAACATTAGTGTGATGAAATAAATAAAATAGCTGGGTGTCATCTGCATAGCAATGGTGCTTACAGTGTAAAATTTTTTTAGTAATTTGTGAAGCATAAAGAGTATAAAACAAAGGACCAAGAATGCTACCTTGGGGTACCCCAGAGGTAACATCCAGTGCATTTGATTTATTGTTATTAAGCACTACTCTTTGTTTTCGATTAAACAAGAAAGAAGACACCAATGCCAACGCAGACTCAGCAAAACCCATATATTCTAATATAGCCAGTAATATTCTGTGATTTACCATGTCAAAGGCTTTAGAAAAATCTAAGAGAATCAACACCGTAGCTTTATTTTTATCAAGTTCTTTAAAAATATCATCAGTCACTTTAGATAAAGCGGTTGCACAACTATACCCCTTACGAAACCCAGACTGGTATTTAGGAATTAAATTATTTACATTTAAATATTGAACTATTTGATACTCCATAACTTTTTCTAATATTTTTGATAGTATAGGAAGTACAGATATTGAGCGAACATCATTAAATTCAACAGGATTTTTTATTTTGGGCAAAGGAATAACATTGGCTTCTTTCCATTGATCGGGAAAGCAGTTTTGTTCTAAACATACGTTTATAATATGAGTGAGTGGTTTAATTATGGCAGGACAACAAAGCAAAATCAGGGTAATGTTTAATTGATCAACGCCAAATGCTTTAGATTTAATAGATTTTAAGTAATTTATTATTATATCTTGTGTCACCAAATTAAATTTAAATTCAGCCAAATAATTTAACCTATGTTTTTTAAAATACCCAACAAATTCTTCGTCAGGGTTATTATTGTTTTTGTTAATATTAGAAAAAAAAAATTAAGTTTATCTACATTTTGCATAAGAGGAGGAAGCTGTATATTTGATTTATTAGAAATATTTAGTTTATTAAGTTCTTGCCATGTTTCTTTGTTATTACATACTCTAAATCTGTGAGCCAGGTATGCCTTTTTTTCCGCCCTAATTGAACTAGTTGCAAGATTTCTGTACTGCTTATAATTTTTCCAATCCTCGCGACTTTTGGTGTTTCTAAATTTACGTAAAGCCGAGTTGGGAAGTCTTTGCATAAATCTAATATTAGGAGTAATCCAGGGGCAATATGGTCTAGTTTTACCCTTTACGTTTTTTATAGGAGCATGTAAGTTAATTAATTCTAATAAAGATTGAGTAAAAAAAAAAACTTTATTATTTAAATCGGCCATATTGTACATATTATGCCAGGGAATCGATTCAATATCAGACTGAAATAAACAAGTGTTGATATTTTGTAAATCTCTATAAGTGAAATTATAAATTTGAGGCTTAGGTATATCAAAGTTTATGTTGCAGTAAATTAGCATATGATCCGATATTTCAATATCCCTTATTCCACAATTCTCCACCGACTCTAAATTTGAGAAAAGTAAATCAATTAAAGACATAGTGGTGTTGGATATTCTGGTAGGGTCAGTTATAAGCTGTTGCAAACCATATAATTCAGTAATTTCGCTTAATGATACCTTTAAATTCAAATCTAAAAAATTTATATTAAAGTCACCCAAAAGTAAAATAGACTCATAGTTAACATAAAAGTCGGTCATAATATTTTCAAGACGGGAATAGAATAGATGTATGTCGCTCTTGGGAGGACGATATATATTACCAATTAAAACTTTTTGATTATTTACTTTTAATTCGATCCAGACATGCTCAAGATAATCGCATGTTTCTTTAAGAACTTCACGATAGTCGATACATGATTTTACATAAACAGCTATACCACCTCCCCTGCTTAATCGATCTTGCCGTATGAGACTATAATTTTGCAATTCTATGACTTCGTTGGTAACCCCTGTATGTAACCATGTCTCTGAAACCCCAATCAAATCATATTGATAACTATCTACATGTACTTGAAAAATATTAAAATTATTTAAGATGGACCTTGCGTTAATGTGTGCACATGAAAACATTATTTTAAAGCAAAATAGAAAATTTTTTGTTAAACAATTAAGGTAAGTAAGTACAGGAAAGGGAGAAAAAAAAGGGAAAAAGGGAATATATTATTATTTTTCAAATTCTTCTTGATTTGTTGATAAAAAGTTTGTGAAATTTAGAAGTCATATGGCTAACATTTATACTACTAATTGGATAGTCCAGTCAAATTTAAAAAAACTCATCCATTCTTCTCTAAGAGACCAACATACAAAATTAACGAAAAACAAATAAAAACACAAAGTCACGTATTGTGAGACCGTGACTTTGTGTTTTTATTTGTTTTTCGTTAATTTAGTCCAGTCAAGACCACCTGCTCAACAACTTGAATATCGTAAGTTATATATCTGTCAGCATGCTTCATTACATAAGAGTCATAAAAAACACGCAGAAGAAAATAGTGAAAAAATTAGAGATATGAAATGCTGCGCCAGCATCGATTTTAAAGTAAAGAAAATAAACAAAAACACTATAAAAAACGCTAAATTAGTAAAACTTGGCTTATGATGTAATAAGCCGGATAAAATTGATTATAACGGATTAAATTGATTATAACGTTATAATCAATTTAACTTTTCAGCATAGTCATAGAATTAAGGTTGCTTCTGCGTTTAGTTTATTACGATGTGATTATGAAACAAAAAATACATTTATACAATATTTTGAACAAGGTATGACACCAGCAGTGGCCAAACAATTTCACGAGCTGAATATGATTGAATTAGAAGGACCAGAGTCTGCAATAAATCTTGCCAACGCTCAAATCAATCCTACCATGCGGCAAATAAGATATATGTATTTATGACCTGTGGCGGAAAGATAACTATGGTAATCGCGATGAAAGCAATGTTATATCTATACTTAAAGAAAAAGCAAACATTCTATCTAAAAAAGGTTGCACACTTATTATAAAAAAAAATTCAACAATCGTGGTAATTATTACGCCCATAATGAGGCGACTATTTTTAAATGGCTCAGGTGATGAAATGATATATGTGGATTCAAGTGGATCATGCGATCAAACCAGTACACAAGTTACATTTATTTTTACATCTCATAAGATTGGTGCTGCATCATTAGCTTGAATTCTACATACAGAAGAAACTGAAGCCAACTTCACAGTATCATTTTTAGCGGCAAAAGAGGCTTTAGAAGAAGGAGCTGAAAAAAAATGTGTACCTTTAGTTATAATGACGGACGATTGCTCGGCCGAAAGAAACGCATTACGTTGTATTTTTCCTAACTCAACACTTTTACTATGTACTTTTTACATTTGTCAAGCAATGTGGCGCTGGTTATGGCAAACAGGAAATAAGGTATCCAAATTTGATAGGCGAGACGTCATGAAAGGATTTCAAAGTATATTATTTGCAGAAAATCAAGAGCAAGCTGAACAGTATTACGAAAAAATCATGTGCAGTTACTTCTAATTTTTCATTGCAGTCTTACATGAAAAGGTTATTGCATCGGCGCCAAGAATGGTGTATCGCATGTATTAAAAAGAGGCAATAATACCAACAATTATATGGAAGCATCAATTCGTGTGTTTAAAGATCTCGTTTTGCAGAGATCAAAAGTTTTTAATAGTTGCGCCTTAGTAGAATTTATATGCGGTAAATTTGAAAATTATCACAAATTGCGCTTACTAGAATTTGCAAATACGCGTAGGAGTAATGCCCTTCAGTAGTCAAAATTTTTAGAAAAATCTTCTGTTATTGAAGAGTTTTACCAGATATCCGACAATGAATATAAAGTTAAATCTACCCAAAATGATCAGGTTTTTGATACAGTGTTAGTAGATATAGCATGCTGCGATTGTCCCGCTGGTAAAAGTGGCAAGTACTGTAAGCATCTATGTGTTTTTGAAAAAAAGGTAAACATGACCTTTAAGACGTCCCCCCATATTACTATGAAAGATAGGATTGAGTTTGCCAAAATCGCATTGGGCGATGATATACCAGAGCATTTCTATGCAGAACCAGCTATTGAAAAATCTGATAATATGTCTCTTAGTAATGAATATTATCTGCAAGAACCTCAACCCTGCACATCTCAAGGTGAAAGTTTCGCAACCAATAGTATACAACAATCTTAGGAGCTCGGCCCACAAATAATAAAAATAAATGAAGAGGAAAGTCGTCAACGTCGCAATGAATATATTACTGAGCTACGCAGTGAATTTATGCGCACATGCGATATTTTTTAACAAAATTTTTCACCACACAATACCTTGACTTTAGCAAGACTTGTGAAAACACTAAACAAAACGAAAACTATATCTCAGGTAAAATATAATTTTTTAGTTTGCGTTTTAAGGAGAAACCTTTTAATTTATTTTTTTGGGTGAAAAGCTTCGCTTTAGAAAAAATTCACTGCGACAGATCCAAAATCATCAAAATCCAACCAACCTCTATGGCACGTAGAAAGAAACGAGGAATTTGAAATGAATCATCCAGGATTCAAAGTGGCCGACCAGCTAAAACCGAAAAGTCTCCAAAAACCAAACCATAAAGAATCCAAAAATTTACCATAACTTGTCTCAAAATGTTTGTCTGAATAGGCCTAATACCAAAAAACATTAACCAAGAGTGTTTATTTTTTATGTATATTTTAAATTTTATTTTGTTTTACGTTACAAGGTTTTTTTGTTCATAAATATACGAGTAGGTACTTAATAAAGGAGAACCTGAAAAAATAAACTACATAATTTTGAGACATTCCATCTCAAAATCCTATCCGCTAAATAAATTTCAACATTTATATAGTTCCTCTAATGGTAGGTACGATTTAGCGTATTATGTACCTATTAACGTAAGTGATTTAAATTTCTTGTTCTGAATCGCAATATGTTTTGGCATAGCAAAGGCGGATGCGATGTGTAAAAACCCAACCAAAATATATTACTCATCACTGGCACTTAAGAAGCCATCTCCATACTATCGGTATTGCGGACAACCCGGAATGCCGATGGTGCTGTGAGGAGGATGAAACCGTTGACCATGTAGTCGGGGAGTGCCCAGCACTGACGCGCGCCAGGTTCAAATACTTGGGTAAGACTCAATGTACCGAGTGACTTTAAGTCCTTCAGACCAGAGAGCTTATCGGTTTCTCTAAGGCCGTTGGGCTCTGGTAACCTCCGGTGGGGCATGGCGGGTCCATCAGGAGACCTATATGCACTACTGCTTTGGCAGCCCACTGTTTCGACAATTTCATAGGGGCGAACCACTTTCCTAAGATACCCGGTATACAAATAACAAATAAGTTCAATTATTCAGAATCTATCACAGAACATTCAAAATGTAGCTCCTCACAAAGATATTTATACTTATTTACTTCCATGAAATTTAGTTTTTTTTTGGTAAATCATTTTTGACAAATATCATGGTACCGCCATGTGAAGAATTATTTCTACAGTACTTAGAAGATACAGTATAATTTGACAGATGTATTGGTTCATTAGCTTTTAACCATTATTCTGTAATTAATAATAATGATGAACACCCAAGATCGTCCAGAACAAGCTCTAGATCATTTGTTTTATATCTTATTAATTGTATATTTAATAAAAGAATATGCATATCGGCGTTTGCAAGAATTGTTACTAATGGAAGTCGAGATTACTTGGGAAGCTGAGGATAAGTTGTGATACATAAAACTGTTGGAACTTTTCAACTTGACGCTCTTTATATGACAGATGTCTACTAGTATAATATGATTTTCTGTAAATCTGCTCTTTAAAAATACGCAATAAAAAATTAGGCTTGCTATTTGAAAGAATCGTCGATGACGTCATATCCTATTTTTGAGACACATTGTGTAATTTTTTTTGAGCAAAAAAGAGCGCAAATAAAAATACGATACTAAGATTTAATTTTTTTATCCCACATTTTTAATGTTATTTCCTGAATACCAGTTTTAACAAAACATTTTATTACTTTTTACCTGTAGGTGACTTCTTGGCTGCATGAGCCAGCTGTAATTCCTATAAGCAACATACTTTATGTTAACGCCACCCTACAGTTTGCCCCAGTATTAATTCAAGGTTATGGTGTAAATGACACAGCAGAAACGAAGATTGTTGCATTTCCTTTTAAAACTAATTTAAAAGCATCCAAAACGATGGGGTAATAGCTAATTTTGTTAGTTTATGCTTTATTTCTGTCTAACCTCGTTTTTAGAAAACCTTTCCAGGAAGTGGAATCGCCCCTTTTAAAACACCCGGCGCTCATGAGTCTACACGACTTATTAGATTTTGATCATACATGCGGATATGTTACTTTTGCAAACGTCGGAGTACTGGATTTTGGGCGACCGCAAGGTGAAACGACTCAGGTGCGATTAAAAGGTACATTTTTCTAAAATCAACCTTAACACAATACATATATAAAAAGTGGTTTTTAGGCAGTAAAACAAACACTGACAGTGTGAAGGCGGCTTTAAGCGGCCCCACTAGCATTTCTAACGAAAACTTTCAATTTGAGAAAAAAGAAGGTGATGTCTTAAAGTTACGATCCCCCGTCGAATCCCATTTTGCAATCACTCCGATTGAAAATGTTAGTCAAAGATCTTCTCCGATCAACGGCTTTATCAGGTAATTTTAATTGTATTTTAACCTTTATATAAGTATATACAGGTTGGGGAATCGATCATTATGCATAGAAGGGTACTTAAAGGTGAAATATGGCAACGCGCACGCATGCATTTCTTTGTTCTGCTACGTCGTTATTTTTCAGTAGCACGTTAGTAAGCGTCTGATTTTAATGGCGGTAACTCTATTACTTGCACTAAAGTTTCGCAAATTATTACTCGAAATTTCAGACATTTCTGAAATATTTTTCTGATGCAGGCTTTACATACATCAGTGTATAGATTGTCCCATTTTGTAGACTTTTGCGGGGTATCTCCGTTATTTTTAACGTTAACGGGATGCGGTTTTAGCGACAGTGTGCTACTTTTTCGTGAAACTAAAAATGCCGTTAACAAAATTTTTATAGCTCTTTTAGTTTTCAAGATACCGGGCATTTTTGAAAATGTGGCATTTTGGGACCTCTCTCATATCTCCGTTATCCTTCAACTTATCGAAAAGGTAAAATAACTTACATATTTTATTCTTACAGGTTTTATTTCGTAGAATACAGCGGTGTAACTTATGTTTATTAAATATTTACTATTTTTGAAATTTTATGTTCAACTTTATATCGTTTCAATCTTCTTCACCTGCGTCACCTAATTGAAAATCCTGTTAATTCAGGGTAAGTGTATTTTATTTCAAATTGTATATAAGGATGTATTATAGAAGTAATTTGTTTCTTAATCTTTGAGCTTAATTTTCACTGGTTTCTAAAAGTCTGATCAACTTGAAACCTTGCACACGTATCAAGATCGATGGCAATGGTATAATTTCAGGATTAATAAATTCTTTTTTATTTATAACACAAGTTTGGTTAACGTTCAAAAACAATATGTGATCAATAACATTTAAATGCGTCTGTCTACAGTTGCACCGACGGCCAGCAGAATTTCGCTTAATTGTACGTTAACCCATTAGCACCCAGCTTCATCATTTGATGACGCCAGAAATTGGTGGGGATGAGAGCGCCCGAGTAGGTTGGCGATTGTCGACGGCTGTCTAACGCATTAGAACAATGCCTAAGCAATATTCTGCAGGTGGTATTTACTAGTGTTAAAACAAAGTTTACTCGTCCGGCGAGAATTACGTTGTTTCTTAAAGATTTTGACTAGAAAGACCTGCTATAGGCCCATAGGTCATATTTCCTTTAGTAGTAGGGGTAAGATACTTTCTTTAGTGTGTTTTACAACCAAAGAGATGTAGAAATATTGTAAAAATATTATGATATTTCTAGTTGAATTTTTTTAGCCGAAAACCTAACCTAAATCTCTGTGTCCTCAAATGAGGACACTGGGTTATTACATTTTTTTTTTATTATTCTTAGACTGGCAAAAAATGAATAGACATAGTTTTAAGAACTTAGACGATGCGGTGGAATATCTCTATTCTAACCAAATAGATGCTGATATTGCGCTATTATCTCCCGAGGTGAATGAATTGACGGACGTAGACGATATCGACGAGGGTGACTTAGGGGCGGTTGATGTCCAGGACGTCCCAGGGGTTGTGGAGATACAGGTAGAAGAACAAAATGATTGGGAATCGGAAGATGATCTACCGCTGTCAAATTTCATAAAAAGTAAAAAGGTTGCATGCAGCACTAAATCCTGGACACAAAAATGGGATAAGGAAGAACCTATGTAGGAAAATATTGAAGAAGAAGGTTGTGCCGAAGCTCTCGACAAAATAAAAGAAGAATTACAGGAATTAACACCACTACAAATATTTGAGAAGTTTTTTGATGACGATCTTTATAATCTTCTTCAAACAGAGACCCTGAGATACGCCCAACAGAAAAATAAACATGATTTTTTTGTAACTTCGGAGGACCTCAAAATTTTTATCGGGTTTTTGATTTTTTCTGGCTATCATGCCTTATCAAGTGAAAGAGACTATTGGTCTGAAAGAGAAGATTTGGGTGTTCCTCTAGTGAAAAATGCGTTTTCCAGAAATGCCTACAAAGAAATAAAATCTTGTCTTTACTTTGCTGACAATTCCCTTGCAAATGATAACAAAGACGATGAGTCATTCAAAATAGGGCCATTATTTGGGGCAATAAATACTAAATTTCAGCAATGGGGAGTTTTCCATACATTTCTATCGATTGATAAGATGATTGTAAAATATTTTGGACACCATGGCCTAAAGCAATTTATCAAAGAAAAGCTTATACGGTTTGGATACAAATTATGGGCGCTTTGTAGTGATAATGGGTATTGCTACAACTTTGCTTTGTACTGTGGCAAGGATAATAAATCAACAGCAGAGCCCAAGATTCCTCTAGGGACAAGAGTCGTAACAAGTATGCTGGAAACTGTAAAAAATCCCGAAAGACACATTATTTTCTTTGACAACTTTTTTACGAGTTACAACCTCTTGTGTAGCCTAAAAGAAAAAGGCTTCCGCGCCACAGGAACCATAAGGGAAAATCGATCATCCAAGTATCCCACCAAGTCATCCAAAGATCTCGAGAAGGAACCGAGAGGGGCCTATGACTGGTACTTTGACAGTAGCCAAAAAATTCTTGTAGTCAAATGGAATGATAGCAGGTGCGTTTCGGTGGCAACCAACTTTGATACACTTTTACCAACCACTATTGTACAAAGGTGGAACAAAAAAAAACACAAGAAAAGAAGCACACTGCCTCAAAAACTCCATCCCGTTAACGTTAAAAATAACGGAGATACCACGCAAAAGTATCCAAAATGGGACACCCTGTACAACCCACGTAGAAACGTCATCTGAAAATATTTATTATGATGTGTGTTGTATAATGAAAATTAAAGCGTCATTAAAATAAAATATAAACTCTGATAAAAGTAGAAAAACTTAAACCCTATACAAACATCAAGTTAAAAGTCTTAAAACAAAAATTTATTCTTTAAATAAAAGGCTCAACCAGCTCTCCTTCTTTGGCTAAACAATACGTGAACCTATCATAAAAACCATTGCGTACTTCCAAAAGAGTTTCTGGTGAATTTGCACGAGAAGTTTCTTTCGCAACTCCTCTAAATTTGTTGGTTTATTAAACTCTTTTTTGTAAATGGTCTCCTTAAGCTAATTCCAAAAATAGAACTTGGTTTTGAAACTATTCAAGGTATTTTTGGGCGTTTAAGGTAGCATCATTAAAAAAATGGCCCAAACATTTAATTTTTGAGGATACTGAGTACGAAATTGAAAACTGTGCTCATTTTCCCGAGACCAATATCGGACAATGGAAGGATTGTGTTTCCCAATGGAAAAGAAGATTTATCTGAAAATACAATATTTTCATTTCCATTGGTTTTTTCTGACTATACTGGTAAGAGTTTTATGGTGTGTAGAGCAGTGTTACTCAAACTTTTTTCGTGACGGAACCCTTTTAAAAAACTAAAAGTAAAAGCAGTCATATGTGAATTGTTTATTAATAATCATACAAAAAAAGATAGATACAGTAAGTAGTGAGTTAGTAAGCAAATGATAACACTAAGTTCATTTAATGCGAGATATGTAATTGTTTTTTATTCCTCATCAACTGGGTAATGTCAGGCTTGATAGAAGAAAGTTGAATTCTTATGTCTGGTTCGGCATCCAGTCTATTGCGGTATTTTGTTTTTGTAGCTGTATATGCTGAAAATCCCGTTTCACACAAATACGTTGTTGGGAATGGCAGAAGAACATTCAAAGCTTCTGTGGCAAGTGGATATTCATCACTAACCCTGCACCAAAAATCATTTAGTGAAATTGTTTTGAACAATGATTCCATGCTTGTATCCGATGTATTTCTAGAAATGATTCATAGATCTGATTTGACATATTTTCAGGCTTCTGCAATTTAGATAAAAAAGGATTTTGAATCCATGAGTTTATTTTCAGTTTTGTATTCTGTTCTTCAGGAAAGTAAGATTCAAAAGTCCCTTGCAGATCATTGACATATTGCACTAATTCTGTATCACTAAAACTATGGTGACTAAGGAACTCACTTAGCAATGAAAAGCTTTCGATTTCTCTCTTATCAAAACAAGTAATCCAAAAATCTAATTTTCTTTTAAAGGTAGTTATTTTGTTGTTAGCATTGAAAACGGTTGTCTGTTTTCCTTGTAGTGATAGGTTTAATTCGTTAAGTTTTCCAAACATGTCTGCTAAAAATGCTAGTCTAAATAACCAGCTTTTATCGGACAAACGGTCTTTTAAATTAAAAGGAACATCTGTAAGAAAAGCTTCTAATTCTGTTCTTAGTTCAAAAAGCCTTGTCAAAGTTTTACCCCGAGACAACCATCTCATTTCAGTATGGAGCAATATTGTTTTATGATCGCTACCATAATCGTCACATAATATTGAGAACAATTGGGATTGTAGTGGACGTGACTTGACAAAATTAATTATTTTTACTGACTCATCAAGAACCAATTTTAGATTTGGTGGCATTTTCTTAACCGCGAGTGATTGTCTATGCAGAATGCAGTGGCTGGAACTACAATTTGGCGCTTTCATTTTTATTCGTGATATTGCTCCTGCTGTTCTACCTGTCATTGCCTTGGCTCCATCGGTACAAATATCAATGCAATCATTCCCATCGAGTTGGTTTTCTTTAAAAAATATGTTAATCGTGTTAAAAATGTTTTCTCCGGTTGTGTTAGTAGGCAGCGATGAGCAATTAAGCAAGTCTTCTTCGAGTGAATGTTTATATGAATATCGCACAATTACTAACAAGATTGGCCAGTCATTCGACTCATTCGACTTCAGTCGACTCATTCATTTGCAAGACGATTTTGTTATTTTGAAGCCGTGAAACCAGTTCTTGTTTTATATTTGCTGCGATATCCCTAATTCGGCGCGTACTGTATCGTTCGAAAGCGGCACTGTAGAAATATGCTTTACAGATGTTTCGTCGAGCATACATTTTGTTATGTCTACCACACATGGTTTTATTAGCTTTTCAGCGATATTGTACGTTTCTCCTGTTTGGGCCATCATCGTATACTAACCAAATACGATGCCTTCGTCATCGAGCGAACCACATTTTTGCAACACCTTTAAGTCAGCGCTCCATTCTTCTTGAACACTAATTTGATTTGGTCAATTTTATGACAAATATTACCTCTTGAAGCAACGAAATACAAGATTTTACAACCGCTACGAACAACAACAAGACAAGCGAATATAAAATACTGAGCGCGGTGTGAGTACATTTTGCGGTACGTTGCTTGATTAATAAATTCTCCGCGTCAAACAATCCTCCTTTATATTATACCAGCCACCATCGAAGCATCTCGAATTCCTCAGAAACTTCGGAGAGCCAGACGATTTTCTCCGAAGTACGCGTCGACGCACGAGCACGAAAAACAGCGCGACGAACCGAGGTCATTCGATTGCTTATAGTCCGGGGGCGAATGGTGGCGTACTAGTAACGCTGTAACACCGACCTATTTCGATGTAATAGGTCGGGCATTTAATTAATAATACATATATTAAATTTTCGTATATGTACCAGTAACACCTATAAGTAGACGTTTCGTTTTCGTTGTTTATTTTTATCTTAGGTAACTTTATTCCTATAGGGTCCACTTTAATACATGCATTCATTTATTATGACTGCTGGCGGAGCCCTACTGGAGGTTTCGCGGAGCACACTTTGAGTAACGCTGGCATAAAGTGTTCCTCTCCAAAAAGTGGATCTTGTTGAATCCACTGTAACCTACTATATTTTAAATTTCGTGTTTGTTGTTGAAGTAAAGAAATAAATAAAAAATAAAGAGGTAGAAATGCTAACGGCAGCATTCAGCTTTTGGGCAATATGGTTGTTCGTGAGCTTGGCATGATTTTTTTATGAGATGCTCTTAAATGTTGGAAGACCCGCTGCCACATTTCAATAGGTATGTTAGCAATGTCCTCTCGAATGTTGCGTTTTAACTGCTCCGTAGTAGCTTGGTCATCAGTGTAGACCATACTCTTTAATTATCCCCACAAAAAAAATCTAGGGGCGTAAGATCTGGTGATCTTGGCGCATAAGGGATGTCCACAAATGTTCGAAATGTTTTTGGAAGCAATTTACGTACAGTGTCCTTGTTGATTCCAGTTGATTCTGCTGCTGTGTGTGTCGTCGCCCCATCCTGTTGAAGCCAGATCCAATTGGGGTTATAGCCAAGAAAGTTTTGAAGGGCTGGAAGCAAAAACTGGTGAAGCATTGCAGTGTATCGTTAAGTTGTTACAGTTACAGAGCGCCCATGGGCATCCCAAAAAACTAAGGTTTAATTATTCTAGTAGACAACATGGCACCCAAATTGTGCCTCCTTCGTCCCAGAAGAAATTCATTATTGTCACACAATAATTGTTTCTGTTTTTGTAGTCTGTAGGGTTTAAAAACTGCACCAATTGAATTTTATACGAATAGAAATGTAGTGGTATGTTTTGGTGTCAATGTTTAAAATCTTTTAATTTAGGGATCCCAGTCCAATCTAAATTCATTTAATTAGTCAGCACCTTTTTTACTTTCTCATTGGTGGACAAAAGAAGCTAATTTAAAGTTCACAATTCAAAATATATAACTAAACAAATTAAGTTGAGGGTTGTGATTTACAAAATAAATCTTAAACTAAGAGGTACTAAACATAAGAAGAACCCTAAATAAGAGTACAAAACAGTACAAGAACTATGAGAAGAATTAACTTATTTACTTTTTCATAACGATCTACAGGGTTTTTCTACGAAGTTTTTTAAATGGGACGCCTTGCATATTTTACCAAATGTTTACTCTTACACTATACGTCAAGTATTGATTAAATTATGTATCAAATTCCAACGCTACTGGAAGAAGTTAGTCTAGTAGAACGACGTAATATGTGGCTTCAACAAGATGGTGTTCCACCTCATAACTCTTAGATTGTATCAAATTTCCTTGACAATAGATTTGGAAGATACTGGGATCGGAAGTAGAAATCCTGTCAGTTGATCAGCCGGGTCACCTGACTTAATACCGCTAGATTTTTTCTTGTGGGGATATTTAAAGGGACTAGTTTACACTGAAGAGCTAAGAAACTTGGAGGATTTTTAAAACAGAATTACAGGTACTCGTAGAGTAATTCCGGAAGAGTAATTAGCGGCTGTACCATTAACCTAATAAAAAGGGACGAACTCTGTCAAACCGAGAACATTTATTATAAGTTTTTGAAATTATTTTAGTTTTTAAAATCGTTTTAACTGTTTTAATAGTAGATTGAATAAAAATTAAATAATATCATCATAATAAGCAATTATCTCAAAAACAATAAATATTTGACGTATAGTATATTATCCAGCTTTTATGTAGAATTAAATGAAGAGTAAAAATTCGGTAAAATCTCTAGGGCATTCCATTTAAAAAAACTTACTTGACAATGGAAACTTTGTTTTTGAGACACTTTGTACATTTACTAATACTGTTAACAAAATTAGTATTTTCAAACAAACACTTTATATCTTAATTTTTTTTTCATATCATATACGGGGACGAAAAAAATCATATGTAAATAAAGTTGGAACACCACGTCACATTTATTAACATTTTGCAAATAATGAAAACATTCAAATTTTAAGGTAGTAAAATATCCTACTGTTACATTGACATATTACACTTAAATATTCAGTCCTACTACTTTTTGATCCCACGGTGTACGAGGTCTGGCAATAGCCATTTTTTTATATAATAATATTTAATAAAATAACGAGACTGCGTGCCTACAGGGCGCCCTAGACGGGTGGGGAAAACACGAGTAGTGCGTTGGGTATCTAGATATCTTGTCTATGCACGTACCAAAACACGTTTTCGTCACTATTATAGTATTCGTGCAGTAGAGGTTTGAAACGAACGTGTTTTTTTCTCGTGCCGAAAACCATGTGTGACGAAAAACAAGAGCAACGCATCAATCTTAAATTTCTCGTTAAATTGAATAAAACTCCGACTGAGTGCTATAAATTGTTGCAAAAGGCCTATGGGGAAAATTCTCTCTCTCATGCGCGTGTTTTTGAGTGGTGTAAGCGCTTTAGTGAGGGCCGAGAGAGCACTGAAGATGACCAGCGCTCAGGTCGCCCTGTCACTGTTTCAACTCCGGAAACAGTGACCAAAATCAACCAAATTGTGCCTGCAGATCGTCGAATGAGCACCCGGATGATTGGCGAGGCTGTAAACGCCGATAAAGAAACGGTTAGAAAAATTTTACACGGGGAATTACACATGTGAAAAGTCTGTGCGAAGTTGGTGCCAAAAAACCTGACTCCTGACCAAAAGCTCTTGCGTCAACAGGTCTGCTCAAATTTCCTTGAAAGGTTAGAAAAAGATCCCGGACTGATTAAAAACATTATTACTTGCGACGAAACCTGGATTTTTCAATACGATGTTGAAACCAAGCGGCAATCGATGCATTGGAAGACGCCTGAATCGCCCAGAATAAAAAAAGCAAGGATGTCCAAATCAAAATTTAAGGCAATGTTGATCGTTTTTTTCGACTTTAATGGTATCGTGATGACTGAATGGGTTCCAGAGGGTCAGACTGTCAACCAGACTTACTATTTGTCAGTTTTGGCAACACTGCGAGAACGAGTTCGTAAGAAACGGCCCGAGTTGTGGAAAAACAACTCGTGGATTTTGCACCAGGACAACGCACCTGCCCATAACGCGCTATCTGTGAATCAGTATTTGGCCGGTAAGCGCACTCCAGTGCTCGAACACGCGCCGTATTCGCCAGATTAGGCCCCGTGCGACTATTTTTTGTTTCCGAAGATAAAATCTGCTTTGAAAGGGACCCGATTTGAGTCGATGGAAGCGGCAAAGCAAAAAACGGCAGAGGTCCTAAAGGCCCTCATCAAAGAAGACTTCCAGCACTGCTTCGATCAATGGAAAAAACGTATGGAAAGATGTGTGGCAAGGGGAGAGGACTATATTGAAGGGGAGCATTCGAATGTATAATAATTTTTATAATAAAATCCTTTTTCGTAACCAGTCTCGTTATTTAATAGCCAGACCTCGTATGTCTAACTAAACAAAAATGTTTATTTTGGTGCATACAAAATTTCTAGTATTTTTTATAGGCAGTGTATTTTTAAGTTTTATTTTAATTCAGTTATTCGATTATGTAATACGGTTTTAAATATTTAGTCAAGACTGTACTGCCCTACTGCAAGAAGAACTAGACCGAATAGGAATTCAAGAAGACGAATCTGTGGAGCCAAATGTTAATCATTCTTCCACCGAACAACTCTTAAGTCCTAGCGAAGAAAATGTCGGAATTTTCAGCAGAATTGAAGAAGATATTCCTGATGGTGACGAGACTATAATTAGCAAAGAGGATAATACTACGGTAAATATTGGCTTATTTTTGCTAATTTCATATATGTAGTTCAAATCGTATCGTATGAATAAGTTTTGACAACATAACAAACCTTTTATTAAGCTCGTTTTCTGACCTTGCACCTGAAACTCAATAAACGGACATTCATGGACGTTTATTAAACGGACTATTAAGGTTGGGACACACATATCCGGACCGTGCCAGGACCGAGACACGGCCGGGTGGCGCTCGTCCCTCGGTACGTTTGTCTTCAAGCCACACTCTTCCGGGTCTCGCCAGTGTTCCGTTCGTTTCCATTGCTGTGACATTGAAATATCTGTCGTCTTATTTTTTTTTTTTAATAGTTTAAATGTTTAGTAGTTTTCGAAATAGTGACTTGGGCATGATAGCCCTTGCTTTAGAGGAGGAAGAGAATGAAACAAGAATGAGAAAGCCAAGTAACAGAAATATATGGGTTCACAGTGCATGGAAAACAAGATCTCTACAAGGGGAGTTTCGAACGCTATCCCCTCTTCTCATCGATGATGAGACAAAATTTTATGAGTATTTCAGGATGACACAGTTTACATTCCATCAACTACTAAACAAACTTGAAGCAGAATTGAAAAAAAATGATACTTTTTGGAGACCATCAATTTCTCCCACACAACGCCTGGCTGTATTTTTAAGGTAAGTAAAATTAATTTAAGGGTATGTATTTGTTTTTCATATTGCTAGTTAATTAAAAGACGGGCATATTTAATAAACAAATTATATTATTATAGCAAAAAACTTTTAAAAAAGGCTCGTTAGTAGTGGTGACATATTTTTCCGCATTTTGCCTAAAATTCAAAGTATGTAGGACTAGACAATGATTGTACAGGTGCGAGAGCAACTGAAAACCTTTTTGAATTCACCAGAAGGGAGTGTAGAATGGCAAGAGGAGGTAGCGTTGAGACTTTAATTACACAACCGTACTTTGTTTTTTTTTTTTTTGTAAAATTAAAAATTAAGTAGTATTAAGTAAAACTAGGATATCTACCTACTTATATAATAAAAGTGAATTGGCTATATTTTTTAATAATATTTAACATGCTTTCGAAAAATGTATTTGGTCAAGAAATGCTCTTTCATACATAAACGCCATACACCAACCAATGTTTTCAAGAATTACCCCCTTAAATATTAGCATATTATTAAGAAACATCCTGTATATTTTTGTCATCTCAAAAGCAATTTGTTTACCTACCTTTAACTTGCAAGTCTGTTGCAATTTGTTTCCAAACTCGTTCCTTATATTCAGTATTCCTATATTTCCCATGTTTTTGATCGTAAAGTACAGGAAATTTTCGTACTTCTTCTATTAACCTCTCTATGTCCATATTAAACACAGCTTTAAATTAATGCACTCGAGCTCCGTTCCGATACACCGGACGTCAAAAATTAAACTAACGATATTCCGCCCGGTCCGCACACGAATCGGCGACGTGACCCGGATACGTCACGATCATGTGTGAACATTTCCATATATTTTAATTGTTTTAATTCAGAAGCGGGTGACGTCCGACACCCGGCCGTGTCTCGGTCCTGGCACGGTCCGGATATGTGTGTCCCAACCTTAACGGTTTATTCAACGGACGTTTATTAAATGTATTCAGTTACACCTAAGCTCAAATTGTAGACATGTGTTTATTTTTGCTCTGATTTAATTTTGAGTTTTTTTTTTAATACTATAGCAAAAACTAAACTTATTTTGCTTAAAGTTAAAGAGCTAACTCGGTACTGTTTGTGTAGCATATTGATTTAACACAATGTGAATATTTTTTTTTATTGGATTAATGAAACTTCCTAAGGTATCGTAGGTGTGGTAATTCAAAGGCATTTTATTAATTTAATAATGTATTTAGAAAAAACACCAATATTCTTTTTAGACATAAAATTAATTATGTGCAGTACTACAAATGAATAATAATTAGAAAATATGGCTACATCCATGTACATTTATGGTACATATTTTACAAATTCTGAAATATTCTACCCCGTCACAACCTTAATGAATCACCTGGGACAACCTAGCCCTTCTTAGTGCTTTGATACTTAGTGTTTTAGTTTGACGATTGTGGGTAGAATGAATTCTGGGGCAAAATCATTGACACAGACAAAGTGTTCTGTTTGAATTATTTCACCAGTGGTTTTGAAGCAAGGATTTTTAATATTAATTATCCATTGCTGTCTATATTTGGCATTCCTCTTGGAAAAAAGAAGCGGCTAGAATATAGGTCTGTGCAGTCTGGGACATAGTATTAATGTTTTGCCTTTATGTCACCCATAAACAGACATTTTGTGAAATTGTTTTAATACCAATCCAATGTTAATAATAAAAAGTTAACAACCAAAGTAAAAAGTAACATTTTAGGTAACACAACACAACACACCGTACCCGAGATTATTGGATTTATAAATAGGTAGCTAATTCCTATTTCGTGAAGAGCACTAATCTTGTTTGACAGGCACTGGACACTAGATATTATTGGGGATAATAAGTTTATATTGTTTATTACTTTAGTCTCTCAATTAAATGTCTTTAGGGAAAATATTGAAATCGAAATGACGTATGACGTAAGCTAAATCGCAAAATTACGTTCCGCGCCATTTTTCAATCGATCGGACAATCTCAAAACAACCCGACACGCTCCTCTCATTTAACTTTCTTTTCTAAAAGGGGATTTTCTGTGATTTGGATGCAAGCATTCATTTAAGATGCAGGGAAAATTGGGTAGTGAATAAAAAAGAGTCAAGCCTAAAGGTAATTGTTGTGGCTAATAATACCAAGCTCCCAGTACACAGTTGTGGTGAGATGAACATTCTTACTAAAGTGGAAAAACAAACCTTTGAAATTGAGGTAAGAGATGTACAGGGTGTCCCATTTTAGGTACTTTTGCGGGATATCTCCGTTATTTTTAGAGATAGAGAGTTGCGGTTTTCGCGACACTGTGCTACTTTTTCGTAAAACTAAAGATGCTGTTAATAAAATTTTCATAGCCCTTTTACTTTTTAAGATACGGGACATTTTTGAAATTTTTGCAATTTGGGACCTCCGTCGTATCTCCGTTACTTTTACAGTTTTTGTAAAAGAAAAAACTCATTCTTATAGATTTTTTTCCGTAGAATCTAGTGGTATAGATATATATTTTTTTTGATTAATAGTGTTTGAGTTATAGCCCAAACTTATGTTTTTTTAAATGGAACACCCTATATATTTATAGTTCATAAAATTCGACATTTTTTTACCTTTTCAAAAATATTTAATAGTATGGGCTTATTTTCAAAAATACGCAAATAACTAAGAATTTTCTAAATTAAATTCATAATTTAATAGTAGGCCATGAATAACAATAATAGACAAATTAATAACGACGAATGGGGAATTGCATCATTCTTATTTTTTTTTAATAAAGGAATATAAAAAACAAATATATAAATTTAATAAACACTATAAGAAAACAACTATATAATAAAACAACAATGTAACAAAACAACATTTTTACAAGAGATGTTCAAAATGACCACCATCTTCTCCGATTCAAAATTGGCACATTTTTGTAACCCTTTGAATAGCATTCAAAATAATAACTTGTCTCCTCAGATTTTGAAATGCTAAATGAATTGCGTCTTGAAGTTATATGAGATTATTGCATTGTCTTTTATACACTTGATCTTGTATATACCCCCATAAAATTATTTATTTATTTATTTATTAACGGTATCCACCAATTTTACAAAAATAAAATAATACAAAAGATACCAATATTAATTCAGCTTAAGCTTGATAATAGTAAAACATAAATCAATGTTAACAATTAATTTAAAGTAAAATAAAATTTACCATACAGTGCTTTCATTTAAAAAGAATCCACCCTTAATAACTTTCTTAAAAAAAAAAAAAAAAAAAAAAAAACCACGTCAAATTAGATATACAGATTTAATTGATTAAACAGCGTAAAATCGGTAAATGTGTAAGCAAATAGTTAGCGAAAATGTCTAGAAATAATGAATATTTTATTTACGCCAAACTTTGGTATTTTAAATGAGTACTTTTAGTGTGGTACCTACATCATTTTAAAATTCTTACATTTTTTATAATAGATCATCAAAAAAAAAATACAAGCAATTTAGAAGTTAAAATGTGTGGTAACAAACAGTACATTTAGTTCAAGCAAATTATTTATTTTTTTAAGTAAAGAATGTGTACCGTTATTTGCGAGAAAAAAGAGTGTCTTCAAATGTTTTGCAAAAATCTTTGCAGTCTTATAACTTTGTATGTGTATTTATTTCACTTATATTTTTTGCGAAACTACCTAATAGGTACAAAAAAACACTGCAATACCTTACATTTTTAAGGCGTTTAAAAAGCAGGCGATTTATTATTGTTAAAACTGTCAGTTTGACGCGTGCAATTTTTCAATTTTAGTTAAAACAGTGAGTTAATAAAATGGTATATACGCTAGCCGAAAGAATAGGAATAATTTTCCTTTATGGAGCTCAAGATCGGTGTGCTCGAGGAACCGCGAGAGCATTTAATGAAAGGTATCAAGATAAAAACGTGAGCCATAAATACGTATTAGAATTGATACGAAAATTTGAAGAGACGAGATCGATTTGCAATAAGAAAATATATGAAAATAGAGTTGTCGATGAAGCATGCCAAGTTGAAGTACTAAATCGATTTACTATGGATCCAACTTTGTCTATACCAAAGGCCGCAAAACTAACAAATATTTCTATTATTCTTCATGAACTCGGAGAAGATGATTTTGATAGGAAAATTCAATTTTGTGAAGTGATGTGTCAGCGAATTGACGACAATCCCCATTTATTGAAGAACATTTGCTTCAGTGACGAATCGACCTTTTTTTAAATGGCCTGGTGAACAGACATAACTGTAGATACTGGGATAATGAAAATCCGCATGTTTTTCGGGAAGGCCATACCCAATATCCCCAAAAAATTAATGTTTGGGCAGGAATTTATGGGAATGAAATAATCGGGCCATTTTTTTGGAAGAAAATTTGACTGACGAAATTTATTTAAACCTTTTAGAAAATGCAATATACCCTTCCATCATCCAATCTATGGAAAATCAAGTAGATCAACATGGTGCTATATTATTGAATGAAAATAATATACATTTTCAGCAGGGTGGAGCTCCCGCGCACTACACTTTGGCAGTTCGAGAGTGGCTTGATGAAAATTTTCGAAAAAAGTGGATTGGCAGACGTGGTGCAATCGAATGGCCTGCGCGGTCTCCGGACCTAACCCCACTTGACTTTTTTCTTTGGGGCTACTTAAAAAGCAAAGTTTATAAAACCCCACCTGAGAGTATTGAGAATTTAAAAAATAGAATATTTCAAGAATGCAGAGAAATTAGCGGGCAGACCGTTGCCAATGTTCGTAAGGAGTTTGAAAATAGGCTTTTTTATTGTCTTGCTAATAATGGCGCGCATTTTGAACATTTAATAAAATAAATTTGTTAAACTAATTAAATTTGTTTTTCCACCCTACCGATTTACACTTTAATTGCTTCTTGGTTAATCAATTTTATTTTTTTTTACAACCATTGATAGCATCATGAATGCCTTTTAAAATAATGTATCACACCATGGGGTAGCCATTTGACATACCAAAGTTTGGCGTAAATAAAATATTCATTATTTCTAGAAATTTTCGCTAACTATTTGCTTACACATTTACCGATTTCATTTTTTTTTTGGTACCGTTCAATAGAGAATTTTACGCTCCTTACTATGATGTATCACACGATGGAGATTCCCATTTGACATATTAAAGTGAGGTTAACTGGAGGTGAGGAGGTGATTGACAGAACTTCAGTAAATGCATAATTAAACGTCCCCCTGTATATCTAATTTGACGTGTTTTTTTTTTAATTTTTTTTTTTTTTTTTTTTTTTAAAGTTATTAAGGGTGGATCGTTTTGAAATGAAAGCACTGTATATGTAATACCATAAAATTTAATAAAAAACAATTTATTTGTAATTTTTTTGTTTCTTGTTATGAATAGCCATGGCCTCCCATTAAATTATGAATTTGATCATTTAAATTTAGTAAATTGTAATTTTTTTGCGTATTTTTGAGAATAAGTCCATACTGTTATATATTTTTAAAAAGGTAAAAAAAGGCCAATATTATGAACTATAAATATACAGGGTGTTCTATAAAAAAAAACATAAGTTTGGGTTATAACTCAGAAACTATAATATTCATCAAAAAAAAACTATATCTACACCACTGGATTCTATGGAAAAAAATCTATAAGAATGAATTTTTACTATTACAAAAGCTTTAAAAATAACGGAGATACAACGGGGGTCCCAAAATGCAAAAATGCTTTGTATCTTAAAAACTAAAAAGGGCTATGAAAATGTTGTTACCAGGATCTTTAGTTTTACGAAAAAGTAGCACAGTGTCGCGAAAAATAACGGAAAAATCTCTAAAAATAACGGAGATATCCCGCAAAAGTACCCAAAATGGGACCCTCTGTATACTATGTACCAGGCTTAACCACAAACTTACTTTCTGTTAGCCAGTTAATAAAAAGGGTAAATTCTGTTGATTTTGGGCAGGATTCTCGCAGAATTTACAACAGTAGAAAGATTCTTGTGGCAAAGGCTTTTATAAGCAATGGTGTTTATAAAATTGTCACTGAGGCGCTGGTTTTATTGGGCCAGCCACAAGCGGTACAGTCTGGCACAGGAAGCTGCGGCACATCAATTCAACATATTTGAATAAAATGAGAGATGGTCTGGTTGATGGGATTGACTATTCTGGTCAGGTGGAGATTGAAAGGCAGAACTGTGTGGGTGCTGTGAGGGAAATCGGCCTAGACAACCCTTTAATCACAAAGGTACAAGAACTACAGGAGCACTAGACGTTATCCATAGTGATTTCGCAGGGCAATGGATACACCATCCTATTGGAGGCTCAAGGTATTTCTTAACTATGCAGGATGATTACAGCCGAATTTCCTTTGTATATTTCTTGAAACTTTGAGAAGTTCAAGGAATTTCAGTCTTTAGTCGAGAAGCAGCTAGACAGGAAGGTGAAGATGTTGCGCACTGACGATGGTGGTGAATACATTGGTGGAGAATTTGAGAGGTATCTCAAAAGACAGGGAATACTTCACCAAACTACAAACCCATATACACCAAAGCAGAATGGGCTCTCTGAACGACTAAACCGGACGTTGGTTAAAAGGGCAAGATCTATTTTAGGAATTTGTTATAAGGAATGTTTGCGTGTAAGTGTCCACAACGATAATCAAAGTGCAGAGAAATTAGCTGTTAACCCTATATGTCATAAGCGTTTTAAACATATAGATGTTCGCCGTCACTTTGTCCGAGAGGGAATTGCCAATGGATTTATAGAACTAAAGTATTTGTCTATAGATGAGATGTTGGCGGATGTTCTAACAAAGCATTATGTTTTGTAAAGCATGCTAAATTTACAATGGAATTAGGCTTAGGTGATTGATTAATATGATATAGTTAAATAGGAGTGTTGATATTAAGTATCTAAACATATTAATGTTATTATGCTATGTATCATTTATTTTATTTGTATTTATTTATTTTACAAGTATCAACAGCTACAAGGCCACTTACAGATACTAACTTAACATATGTACCTAAATAAATAATAATAACTTAATATAGCATAAAAAGTACTGTAATAAATAATAATACAATAACAAACACCTAACAAATCACTGACCAGTTCAGTTCTGTTTTAGTTTATTTAGTATTATTTTTTTAAACTGATTCAGACTAGTTGAATCAATGTCAATATCGGCAGCATATAAGTTAAAATATTCACAAAGTTTATAAATGGAAGAATTCTTATAAAGGTTGGTTCGTGGATAAGCCCGATAAAAAACTAATGAATGGCGAGTGTTTGTATTTTGAAAAGAATGCACAAAAATATTCTAATTCTTCTCTTATTTAGAGACAGTCTATCAAAAACCTGCAACAAATGATTATTATCACAGCCTCTGGGGATATATACCAAATTTACTAAAATACGTGCACTTCAAGAACTTTCTCTGAACGCCTTCAACCATAGCTACCCAGATACTGTACTGGGGGGACCAAATATTCCAAGATTGGCAAAAATTAAGCTATCGAAAAGGTGGAGACTCGCTTCAACACTTAGCTCCTTGATGGTTCTAACAATAAATCCATAAATGTTTTGGGCATTTTCTACTTTTGATAAGATGTGTTTAGAAAATGAAAGAGTCGGGTCAAAAAGTCTTCTAGATCCTTCTGCTGGGATACTCTTTGAAGTTGTTCACCATTAAAGGTGTTATTAAAAATTATAGGACTACTATTTAAGGTGAATGACATACAAGCACACTTACTGACATTTAAGCTAAAGCTATTTAATTCGCACCAGCTCGCAACATCCCAAAATTCATCTTGCAAAGCCTGACAATCATTCACAGATTGAATCTGAAGGAATCACTTGCAATAATCCCTTTGCATTTTTAATATTGCAAGTCGGACCGTTGATAGCAGCCAAAAACAAGAGTGGTCTAAGATTGGAGCCCTGTGGAATACCAGAAGTACTTTTAAAGATACATGACTTGGAACCTTTCATTTCAATATATTGAAACCTACAATTGAGGTATGACTGAATTAGGCACGTAATAGAAGGAGACATATCTAAGTCTGATAAAAATTTCAGGATTGTACAGTGTCTTACTCTATCAAACGCTTTCTCCATATCTGTACAGTTAACATCAACCTGGGATTTTCCATTGATAGCTTCATGGACATATTGACAGAATGAAACAAGATTAGTGAAAGTTGATTTTTTGGGCAAGAAGCCATTTTGACATAAAGTGACCAGCAATTTCACTAAATAGAGCCAGATTTGTATGTATGAATTATTTTGTTAATTTTCCACCTATCTGGAGAACTAGAAGTTTGGAGAATAATATTAAAAAGAAGTCCTAGTGGCTTCAACAAATGGTCACGGCAACCCTTTAACACATAAGGTGGAATGCCATCTGGACCAATAGCCTTGTTCCCTTTAATTTTGTTGATGGCCTGTAGAATCTTATCTTCAAAGACCAGAGGACTACAAAAAAAGGACATGGGTTTAAAAGGCAAGCATGATAAATCGTGGTCATTAATATAGGCAGACTTAAAAAAATTCGCGAACCCAACTGCAACCTCTTGAGAACCTGAATAAATCCTGCCTTCAAATGTCTTTTTATCCGCCGAATCTCTCAAGGATTTCACAAAGGACCAAAACATTCTGGGATTTGTTCGTAATGCAGATTCCTCGTCTCTTAGGTAGTTGGTGTAGGCAGCTTTAACTTAAGATTTAACCGAAGCTCTTGTGGAGTCGTATCTGGATCTCCAATAGAGAGATCTGGATTTTCTTGATTTAAGATAAAGTTTATACTTAAGCTTAATAAGTTTGATAATCTAAATGGTAAACCACACTGGGTATTTTCTATTTTTTTGACGTGACTTAGATACTGATTTATCAAAAATTTCATGAAGTGTAGAATAAAGAGCCTCAGTGACAATATTGACATCAGTAGATACCCAAGATGTTCCCAATTCTGGGAGGCACAGATATTATACATCAGTAAAAAGTTAGCCTATCATGTTGCCTATACTACACTCTAGTTTCTTTGTCAGACTGTCAATATCAATAAACGAGTTTGTCGTTTCATGATGCTTAACTGAACCGCGTGTTTGATTCTTTCTCCCTTAATTACTGCATTTCAAATATTAAATAATTTGCGTATTTTTTATTATTTTGACGGGTCACTATCACCCCGTGAAATATATGTATGACTTTAATTAACATCCTGTGTATTTATTTTCCGCAATAATTTAAACATATTTTTAAAGCTGGAAAATTGATTTTAGTTACAAAACTGGACGATTCTAGACTGTCACTTTGGCATACCCCTCTTTGACCCAGACGCTAATACAAAAATATGCGATGCAATCGTCTCGGGAGGGCTAGCCGAAACTGAAAGGTAAATTGATTGTTTTCTAATAATTAAGAAACCCAAAAAAAAAATTACTGTTATTGTTTTATAATCTTAGAACATTGAAAGATTAGAATTAGCATTGCCGTGGAACTATGGACAGTTTGTTGCTTGCAACATCTGTGATGGGATGATGCCAAATGCTTATGTAGAAATGGCAAAAAACCACTTTATAATATCATAAAAATTTGTCACTTATTTTGACAGGCGCAAAACAATACTACTTCTCTTTAATAAAACATGAAGCATTATTTTTTTCATAAAATGTAATATACTCTATAAAGAAGTCAACATTCAAAGTTAAAAAGTTAATTGAAAAAGGCAACAACATCGCAACGCCGCTCGATCGCATTGTTGATTTTATGTGATAAATATTTATTATTTATAGATTATGCTTTAAATTATAAACAATATTACCGGTTATGAACTCTTTATGCGTTTTGAACGTATTTCATTAGAGTAAAGGTACTGATGTGTGGCACAAACGGCATAAGCAGTTCTGGCATTTTTAGTTTTTTGGAATTTGTCGCCAAACGGTACTTACTTTAGGAAAAAAATTATGAAAAAATAGCTTTATCTTTTGTCTTTCAAACGTTATATAACCGAAGTTTTTGTGAACCATACAGGTCAAGTAATAATAAATTTTCCCCATGAAGGTCCGAAAAATTGAAAATATAAAATCACATTTTATTTAATAACTTTTTAGGGATGGCACTTGGAGATTTCAAACTTTCAACATTTGTAATACTTTTTAGAACCTATTTTTTGATATACTCTACAGTCATCTACGTAGGATAGTTTTTGGTCTACACGTTTTTTAACTTTGACGCTTAATACTGGCATACCTATGCGATGTACGAAGACAATTTTTTCCCTTAAATACGCGAAATTTATCTGGCTATAATCCACTAAATACCGTTTTGTTTCAAATATCACCATTTTCCAAAAAAATGCCATTTTCTATGAAAAGTTCCAAAAATGGGCCAGTGGAATGCTGTACGGATTTTTTGCGGTTGTGGAGATTGAATTTGAAGATTGGTTCGTGTTTAAATTTTTTTTAGACAATATTTATAATAAACTAAATAAAAATGAACCCGATTAATGACGTAGTGTGCAACATACTGGAATTTCCCTTCAGGCATTGGATGGATGAAGATAAAAGGGATGTGCTGTTATATGGTCGACCAACCAATATTCTAAGCATAGAATTAAAAACGGAAGCAAAGAAAAGAGGCAAGTCTTATAATATTAATTTTAAGCCTTCTTGGTTTACCGAATTTAATTGGCTGTGTGGCAGCACGGGGCCAGCAATATTATTGCTGGCCCCGTTTACTATTTTCAAACAAACAATCTGTATGGAATAGGGATGGCTTTACAGATATATTAATAGGTCCTTGCATAAACATGCAGATTCTGGAGAGCATTTAAAATGCCAATTAATGTTCAGAAACTTTGAAAATAATCAAAACACCATTGCCGACGCCTTAAAAGAAAATGCTCGACTATATAAATTAAAATTTAATGAAAATGTTAGATTAAATAGAATTTGTATGAAAACAGTTATCGACGCAGTTTTGTATCTCAGTAAACAAAGAGTTGCCGTTTCGCGGACATGACAAGAAAATTGACTCAATAAACCGGGGAAATTTTAAAGAGTTATTAAATTTGTTAACGGATGTAAGCCCTGTCGAAACCAAAAACCACTACAACAAAATTAAAAATGTTTTTAGTGGAGAGTCAAAAACAATTTAAAATGAGATAATTGAATGTATTTCAAATTACATTAGTGACTACATTAGATCTGAAATTAAGGATACTAATTTTTTCCCTCCAAATTGATGACACGACATAACTCAGACCTCACAGTCATCAATAATATTAAGATTTGTTAATTCTCAAGGGATATTAGTAGAAAGGTTTTACGGATTTTATGATGTTAGTGCTGGAATGAAAACCGCTGATCATTTGTTCACTATGGCTGCAACAGTTTTAGAACCTTTAGAATACAAAGATAAGTTAATAGGACAGTGTTATGATGGAGCGAGTGTGATGTCAGGGCATTTGAATGGACTTCAGCAAAAAATAAAAGAACATGCCCCACAAGCAATTTTTGTGCATTGTCTAGCACACCGACTTAATCTTGTTTTACAACAGAGCTTTAGGAAGATTTCAACATGCCGCATTTTTTTTGCAACTATTGCAGGAATTCCATCATTTTTCCATAGTTCACCAAAACGATCCTACGGTCTGGCATCTACATCAGCTAGACGTATGCCAACAATTACAGAGACACGATGGACTTTTAATTCAAAATTAATCAACGTAATTATTGATGACTGGCAAAAACTGAAACAGACTTTTGACAATATTATGAATTCTGAAGAGTCAGATCGTAAATCAGTTCAGTTGGCTAAAGGCTTTTTAAGAGAATTTAATAATGACTTTGAGTTTACATTTTTAGCAACAGTGTTTAGTGATATTTTTAATTTAACAGATATTTTATATGATG
Organism: Anthonomus grandis grandis; assembly: GCF_022605725.1. Classification (NCBI taxonomy): domain Eukaryota; kingdom Metazoa; phylum Arthropoda; class Insecta; order Coleoptera; family Curculionidae; genus Anthonomus; species Anthonomus grandis. The sequence continues at coordinate 28,455,109 of NC_065555.1, forward strand.
TTCTTCAAAAAAAATCCCTGGATATAAATCAAATAAAAGGAACGCGTCAATTGTTAAGCAATAAAAGAAATGAAGAAGTTTTTAATACAATTTTTGATAAAGCCAGCAGTCTGACTACCATAAATACATTGAAAAGATTTGAAGCTGGATTGAACAAAATAGAAATTATCAAACAATATAGAGCTTTATATTTTGAAATATATGACCATGTTTTATCAGAAATGGATGTAGGTTTTCAAGATTGTGAGAAATTAAAATTGAAAATAAACGTACAGTTTAACATTTCCTTCGGACGCTTTTCAAAATTTACTGGAATTTTATGGCACAAAGTTCACAAATTAACAAAAACTAAAAAATTAACTTTCCCTTCTGTATGCCGATGAAAATTATAAAAATGTGAATTTGCAAGAACTAATAATAAAATTAAAACCAAATAAAGACATTTTTACGAAAGCTTATAATTTATTTTGTCTAATTCTCACAATTCCATCGATAAGCGTGTCCGTAGAAAGGAGTTTTTCATGTTTAAAAAGGCTAAAAACATTTACAAGAAATACTATTTCACAAGAAAGACTTTCCAGTTTGGCTATTATTTCAGTACATAAAGAACTATTAAAAGAACTTATGCAAATGCAACATCGGTTTTACGAGGATATTATTAACCGATTCGCTTCCCTAAAGGACCGAAGGATCGACTTGATTTATAAAAACTAGGTAAGTCAGCTCTAACTATAATACTGTTTTCTGGGCCATGCAGATCTTCACCTATTTTTTTTCCCACGAGCCGCCACTGTCCAGAATTGATGTTAATCTGTTTCTAAGGCTTTATACTATTTTTCCATGTACAAATCATAAGGTAAAAACCTTTTTTTATACCCTAAAATATGGTCTGAAAATGGTCGATTTTGACGTCTACGGGCGATTTTAATGCCGACTTTTACAGCAGTTTTGATAGCAATGAGGTCAACGTGGATGAATCGGATCGGACTTGCCTCTTATTTTCGTTGATAAAATGCTTAAATTAGCTCAGAATTTCCTGAAATCGGTATGGAATAATTGTAAAGACTCGTGATAATTCGAATAATAAAAGTGATGAAATACATAACATAGGGTATGCATGTGCATGAAGCAACGTCCGATCGTTTGCAGCAACCCAAATCGAGAACGCAGCATATGTCGGTTGCCAGCAGATTTGGATAAAACTTTTTTCTATAATAGATAATAAATATCTAAATCGATTTTAGATGGTTGCAAACCTCTAGAAACAAAAGTTTTTTGGTAAAAAATTATTGAATTGTTAGATGTACAAAAATGTAAAGGGCTATGACTTTCAAAACTCCCAAAGGATTTGAATTAAACTTTTTTATGTAATTAACAATAAGTATCTATGTCGATTTTTATTAAATCGACACCGTAGCTTTCTTGCTATTGATCCGATTGGGATGAAATTTCGTATTTGGAGTTTATTTAGGGTGCAAATAATACATTTTGACAGATAGTTGACATTTGAGGTCCAGGTCACGTGACACCGTAACTCTTTTGCCATTGATCCGATTGGGTTGAAATTTGGTATTTGGAGTTTATTAAGAATACAATTAAATTTTGACAGATCTTTGACATTTAACACATTATATTGACATACAACGCGACTATATAACACATTATGATTCTTTGAAGCATGATACCCCAAAAACTGGTCCTCTCTTTCCTTGGCATATGAACGTTGGCTCCCCCGATTGACCAGACTTAACCTGATAATTTGTGATTTTTTAAAGAAATCCTCAAAGGCCCATCACTGACAGGACCTAGAGGTTCCAAACTGGGCCCCACGGATCAAAAGTATAGGAGCGAAGCGACTATACTTGTTTACTAAGTCTAGTCTTTCAATGTTCTAAGATTTTAATTGTTGTTAAATGAGAACATTTTTTCCCCACAGTTTAGAACAATTAATGAATTCGACTAAGAAACTCGGCGCAGCCCTTTTAGATTTTATTTCGCAATGTCAGTATCTGCCTGTTGAAAACATGGAGATAATGAAACGGGGTAAATTGGTACCGATGCCAAGGAGAAACTTGGTGTTTGATAACGGAAGGATCAGTGAGTGGAGCGGCAAGTAATTCCTGATGGCATTTAAAGTAATAAACTTAATGCATTTTCTAAAGCGATTAAGAAAATCGTTACACTTGTTATCATTCCTTAAATAAGTATTATTTTTTCGAAAATGTTATATTTGTCTGTTTTAATTAGCACTTTTTAGATTGTTTGATTTATATTTTAATAGAACTATATTTATCAAAATGTTACACCTACGCAATAATATTAATTTCTTTTTTCTTCTTTGCTGTGACTCGTACTTATTTTGGTATACTTATACTTTTTTCGAGACTAATTTCGTTAATTTTACAAATTTAGTTTATACAATACAATTTATGACTTTGTAGATTGCGTAATTACATCATATTTCTACAAATATTTGTTAAAAACTGCTGTTTTTTTATAATTGAATAGAATACAGAGTTTATATGTTAGGAGTTGTTTTATTTATATTTTAGTGTAAAATCTTTTGCGAAGATTGAACGACTTCATTTCCTAAAATCATTTACAAAGAAATATAAAAAGAAATAATAATTTACCTTTGCAGGAAATTTCGAAGTGTAGTTCACCTATGCGTTGTTTTCACTAAATCCTATTTATTTATTTACAACTCCCAATAGGTACGAAAACAAACCAAATTCTAGGACGATTCAGAATGTATTATTAAATATAAATAGCGGGATTAAGGACAACAAATCAAACCTCCAGTTTTTAATTGGCCGACGTTTCGACGTTGTTTATTTTTTGTCTTTATCAAGGCTAAAAGAGAGAGAAAAATTTACTTTGTTGGTTTCATTAACAATAAAGTATTTTACAGATATGGAGTTCGTAAAGACAACAAAAAATTTAAAAAAAAATCAAATCATCAAAACATTTCGTACTTTATGTACTATATTTATAGAAAAAAAAAAGAACAAATACATAATAACTAAATAGATGGGAGGCTCAGGTTAATTTTCAATCATATTTTAGTTTATTTTAATTAAAATAAATAAAGAAAGTAGAGGAGAGTCGCCTAATATGGGGAGGTTTCCTAATTTGGGGAGATCTAAAATTTTAGACGGTGAGGGTATACGACTAATCGCACGCACTCTATTTTGTAGAGTATGTCTGGATGCCTACACTGCAGCAATGAACACCTGTTTTATTCAAAACATGAAAGCGTGATCCCACGTTATCTGAACCTAAATATTTATAAAGTTTATTCGTGTTATCCATTTTCATTATTTTATTATTTATTTTATTTACATTTTCATTATGGATTATGATTATTTACAATGGACTATCGACCAATTTGTTATTCATCTCGAACTGAGTTTAGAGGAGGAGGAACTACCAGCCTTGCAAAAACAAATACAGTTTTCCATCCCTTAATTGTTAAAACAACTTGTGTTGAAAAACAGTGTGAATTTTGCGTTTGTCAGTGTCTTATTTTAAATAGGTCTTATTATTTTGTTTGCCTGTACAGATCACCCTCGGGTAATGTTAGTACTTTCTTGTCTATTTTAGATGAGTTGCTACACACTATATACATGGCCAACAGGTATCTGGTAGTCTGTGGAGATTTTAACATTAATTTTTTAGTAAACGATCAGAACTCCTCTGTTACCAAACAATTATTAGCTAGCTATGGTTTAGCACCACACATAAAGGGTAAAACTAGGGTGGTAGGACAATTTGGCTCTCAAATTGATAATATTTTCAGCAACTTGGCTAAATGTCAGGTAACAAGTAATACATTATTCTCAGATATATCAGATCATTATGGTCAGAAACTCCATATAGAAATGCCTAAAGAGAGTAAAAAGCCAGTATTTATAAAGAAACGTTCATACACAGAAAACAACATTAAGAAGTTTAATGATCTTTTAACACATGAATCCTGGGAAGATGTATATAACTGCACTGAAGTCGATCTAAAATATGATTGCTTTTATAATATTTTCTATTGCTATTTTAATGTAACATTTCCTCTAAGTAGCCACAGAATAAAGGATCCTGATAAAAAATGGATAAACTCTGAAATTAAAAATTATTCTAGTCATATTAAAGATCTGTATGTATGGTACAAGGAAACAAATAGTGAGGCAGTTTATAATCAATATAAAAAAGAAAAAAAAGAATATAAAAAATTTATTTATAACTATAAAACTTCTTTAAATGAAAACAAAATTATCTGTTCAAATAACAAAACTAAAACTGCTTGGACTATTTTCAATCAATGCTCAAATAAGTCAAAGTCATCTAAACCTGTCACCCTAAATTCTAGCAATAATGAAATTATTGAAAATTTGGATGAGATAGCCAACATATTTTTGAAGAAATTTAATGCTTCATCTCTTACTCCTTCAATTTCTGGTCAATTGCCTAAAGGAAGCCACATCCCCACTATTTTCCTCTTTCCCACAGATTCAAAGGAAGTTCAGCATATTCTATCAGCCTTGCCAAATAAATACTCTGCTGGTCTTGATGAAATACCAATAAACATACTCAAAAAAGTTAGTCACCATATAGATGTGCCTCTAGCTCACATAATCAATGCCTGTCTGCACATGGGAATCTTTCCATCTAAACTAAAAAAGGCGAAAGTTCTTCCAATTTTTAAAAATAAGGGTGATGAGGAGGATGTAGAAAACTATCGACCAATATCTCTCCTTTCTTCAATATCAAAAATCTTTGAGCGAGTCATTTATATCCGTATTATGAACTTTTTAAAAAGGCAAACTATTCTTTCAGATAGCCAGTTTGGTTTTAGGCCCAATCATTCAACCCAGTTGGCAGTTTACAAGCTTATATCCTTTGTGATTGAAAATGTTGACAAAAAAGAAAAAGTTGCCGGACTCTTTTTCGATTTATCGAAAGCATTCGACACAATCAACCATGGTCTACTGCTGTCAATCCTTGAAAATTGTGGACTGAGGGGAAACTGTGCCAGACTTATAGCCTCTTATTTAGATCAGAGGGAACAAACAGTTTGCCTTGGCTCTGGTAATGGTACATATGTTTACTCAGCGTCATCCTTGGTGGTACAGGGAGTGCCTCAGGGTTCAATCCTAGGCCCAGTACTATTCATATTATATGTAAATGGTCTCAGTGAGTGTTTTCCAGGGTGTTTTATCAACCAATATGCTGATGACACTTCCATAATCTTGTCAGAACATCTGATTGAAGAACTATCTGTCAGAGCTTCTCAGGTGGTAGAGAGGATGCAGGAGTGGTGTGACAATCATGCTCTGAAGCTAAATGCTGATAAAACCGGGCTAGTGACATTCTCCAAAACTTTACCTCAAAATTCCCTACTTGTAAAGTTTGAAAAAAAGTCTCTTCAAGAGATAGCCTCCTTAAAATTCCTTGGTATACAAATTGACTCCTGTCTCACATGGGTCCCACACATAGACACTCTTGGCAAAAAACTAAATAGTTTCTGCGCGTTAATAAGGCGTCTACGAGAAGAGCTTTCCCTAAATTGTCTGAAGCAAATTTACTATGCATCGGTCCAATCTGTAATCACTTATAGTGTGATGTTTTGGGGATCTTCAACTGACGCCGTGTCAGTCTTTATAGCACAAAAACGGATCATAAGGTGCATGCTCAGACTCACACCACAAACGTCTTGTAGGACTTATTTTACTAAGCTTGGTCTACTCACTGTTCCAGCTCTCTACATTCTTATGTTAGCTATTTTTGCAAAGAAACACCTGCATCTTTTTCAAACTAATGAAGATCATTATGCTGAGGGTATGTCTATTGTGACAAGGGGGAGAGCTGAACTGAGTGTCCCAACTCATCACTCTGCCTTTTTTCAAAGATCTCCTGCCTTTGCTGCTATTAAAACATATAATAGATTACCTTCGCCCTAAGGCAAGAGAAAAATATCATGAAGTTTAGAAAAGACACTGCAAGGTATCTGTTGGGCAAGTGTATCTATAGTTTCGATTTACAATTTTAAATGTGTATTATGATTAATATTAAGGGTTTGTTTATTAATTTATTTATTTTCATAATGTATCATACTTGAGATATATGTGGTAAGGTAATGCACCCAATATTATGTCCAACATTATCTTTTTGTTCTTACTATTTTTATTAGCAGTATGTACTGTGTAGATGTTATCAAATTTTAATTTTGTTCGTTTTGTGACGTTGCTATTGTCTATTTAAATTAGATCTTGAAAGCAATAAAGAAATTATTATTATTATTATTATTATTAATAACTACGGCAAGGTAAGTGATTAAGGATTTGTTTTTTTATTGAATGAAGCTTTGTAGATAAAATATTGATGCTTTACGTTTATTTTAAATAATAAAAAGTTAGTATTTATTTTTTGAGGTTATAAACCTTAGAGGACTGGGTCTCCTATAACGGGGAGTTAAGGGAGTCCTAATTTGGGGCTCCCCATATTAGGAACCATTAAGTAATGTATTGCAACTAAGTATGTCATGTTTTTATTTGCAGATGCCAAAACGAAAGACATGGGACCCTGTTCAAATGAAGGCGGCGGTACAAGCTATGCGAAATAAAGAAATGGGTAGGTATAAAGCATCTCGGGTCTTTAATGTTCCACAGACAACCTTAGAACATTATGCTATAAATAAAGGCACTTCTCCTGATGATGTAATTAAAACCAAAATGGGTAGAAATCCGATTTTACCGCAAGAATTAGAATAGGAACTGGTTGCATATTGCCTTGAAATGGAAGAAAAATGTTTTGGTCTTTCGCGAAGAGATGTGCGATGCTTGGCTTACCAGCTGGCAAAACTGAACAATTTAAAGAATCCATTCTCTAAAGAAAAGGAGCAAGCTGGTAAAAATGGCTCTGAAATTTTATGAGACGACATAAAAAGCTTTCCGTCCGAACTCCCCAAAACGTTTCCTACGCAAGAGCAAAAGGGTTTACACGCGAAGCTTTTTCGAGGTTCTTTGATATTTATGAACCCATTATGGAAAAGATCAAGCATTCCCCATCACGTGTGTATAATTGCGATGAAACGGGGATTACTGTGGTTCAACACAAACATACAAAAGTTGTTGGGTTGAGGGGTAAAAAGCAAATAGGTGCTTTGCAAGCTGCCGAACGAGGTTCACTTATCACTATAGTTACATGCATGAACCCCGCGGGTCACTTCATTCCTCTACTAGTGATATTTCCGCGTAAAAATATGAAGCAAGAACTTATGGACGGAACACCCCTAGGGTCCATTTTACCCGTCACCCTTCAGGATGGATCCAGTGGGAATTATTTACCGATTGGTTTAAACATTTTTTAAAGCATGTAGAGCCCACAGCAGATAATCCAGCTGTCCTGGTACTTGATGGTCATTTTACACATACCAGAAATATTGAGGTGATTAACCTAGCTCGCAGTAATCACGTTTACATAGTGTGCCTCCCTCCCCACAGTTCGCACAAGATGCAGCCGCTAGATCTTTCTTTTATGTCACCATTTAAAACTCACTATGCACAAGAAATCGACATGTGGCTTCGAAATCATGCTGATAGGGGAGTGGTAACAGTTTACCAGATTGGGCAGCTTTTTGGAAATGCTTACCAAAAAGCGGCGACTGATTAAATCGCTGCAAAAGGTTTTGAAAAGGCGGGCTTGTTTCCCTGTAATCGCCATAAGTTTGGATCACACGAGTTTCTTAACACAATTGTTGATCAAACAGTTCCAAATCCACATATGGAAGCTCTACAAAATGATCCCATTCCTGATGAGAATTTAGGAAATCATCCAATAGTGTCAACCAGTTCTACAGAGGACATATCTAAACCTGGTCCATCCGGCCTACAATGTCAGAACTCTTGTTCTGGTCAAAATCAGTTAGACAGTCCCGCAATACCGGCAACTCCCAAACAACAGAAGTTTGTTATTCCTAGCGAAGTAAGCCCTGTGCCAGTCTTAAATCCAGGCAAACAAAGTGCCCGTTCCGGATTAGCAGAACATATTACGGGGACGCCATATAAAACGTATTTGAAAGAGTCACAAAACAAGAAAACTAAACAAAACCCACAGCTCAAAAAAAAGAAAGCTGTAGCTCCTGTAAAACCAAGTAAGCCCAAAAAGGGGAAAAAAGTTGACTCTTCAGGAGAATCATCTGATGAAGAAGGCGAAGCCCAATATATGGATGACTCTGCAGACGACCCAATGTCTGATGAAGATGCGGAGTGCATTTACTGCAGTGGTCTTTATTCAGATGACCACGAAGGTGAAGATTGGGTTCGCTGCACTGTGTGTTACAAGTGGGCCCACACACTATGCGCGGATCTTGGTCCTAAGGCCGTAGTGGTGTTAAAATGCCCTACTTGCAGCAGCAAAAAAAGAAAAATTATGTTTTGAGGACTTAACCATTTATCGTGTCTTTTGAATTAATTTTTTTTTATAAGAAATTTGTTTTTTAATAAATGTATCTTAGTAGATGTTATAGTTATTTTCTTAAAAACAACATCCATATTTTTTTAAATACACTTTGCAACCCATTGAATCGATCACTCGATTCTGCAAAGGTGTGTGTATATGAAAATTCGACCTCCCCAATTTAGGTGCCCACAGGTTCGTAATTTGGGGAGATGCATTTTTTTTACATAATAGTAGTGATCCTATTTAATTAAATTTGAGTGTTTTTGTACATATATCATCTGTCCTGGCGTAAAATAATATCACTACGAGATTTTTCCAATTGTGAACATATGCAATTTTTTTACTATTTTCAAAAAAAACCTTCCCATATTAGGCGACTTTCCTCTGCATATACAGGGAGTCCTGTTTGCCATGGAGAAGATACGAGGGCGGTTAAATTCGAGAATTACAGGGTAATTTATAAAAAACGCCAAATTTTATTTTAATTTTAATTTCCAAAACTATTGACTTTAGGAACTTACTTTTAACTACAAAGTTTTCTAATTTTTTGTGCTCTACAAAACTTCACCTTTAATTTTTTTTATGACGTTTGGTATCTTGGCAACGGCTATCAACTTCTTTTTTTTAAATACGGGCATGCATTTTTTAAAACTTATTTTGAAAGCATTTTTTATTCCCTCTAAAATGATGTATCTCATTCATACGTTTATCAACGTTTCGACGTATTAATAACCATCGGGAATTTTTCCTTAATGCGAGCCTAATTTTTTTTTTTTTAATTGTAGATTAATTTCTTATTAATGCAGTAAAAAGTTTATCTCTTTGGTTGTTATTTATAAACGCTAAAATAATATAAAATTGGTAATATTGATAATAATGCCATTTTAGGCACAAAATTACTTGATTTTTTAAATAACCTTTTTGTACAATTTGTTTAGTTGTCTCATTTATTTATTAAATAATCATCTGCTAAATAACATTATTGCTACTAAATGTTAAACATCAATATTTAAAGAAGGTATTTAAAAAATAAATATTAAAACAATGATCTGAATAACTTTATAATAAACTTATTTTTAATGAACAATATGATAATAAACGAAAATAAATCAATACATAATTTTGAAATAAATTGTTATTAATCTAAATGTTCGAAATGGCGAACATTTAAGCGCATTGGTTACAATTTTTCTTTGAATGTTCCTTAATATTTGCGGAAACTTTATTGCACGATTCTCTTATTTTTAAACTTAGGTCTTCTAAATTTTGAGGCGTAGTTTGAATTTTATATGGAAAAATCCATGGGTGTTATATCAGGCGATCTTGCGGGCCAATTTATAGGACCGTTATTGCCAATTCAACGATGTGATTTATAATTGTTCAGAGACCTTGTACAACGCCGATCTCGAATATTGTAAAACTTGGGAGCCGTCTTTCTAGATACGAATTTGTGTACATTTGAAGTGCAACATTTGCATTAGAAAATTATGGTTTAGGAATTATGGTGCAAGAACGTTAACATTGTCCCGCTGTTTTACCTGTTTTTGTGAGTTTATTAAGTTTATTAAGAAAATTCGCTACTTTAAATAATATTAAAGTACAATACATTTTTGACCGCACGAAAACTCCTTCATCTTGCGAAAAGAGCCAGACGGTTTTCCGATCTTCTTCCCGGCTTGAAAAATAATATTTTGTAGTATTTTGTACGTATTTGGTTATTTAGTTTAGTTTGGTTTTCGATTACTATTCGTTACGATTAGTTAACTTATAAGTTATTAAGTTTTTAGTTTAACATCTAGCCCTTTTTTAGCCGTCAGGTGTCTAAAGCAGCTTGCGTTGGACTACCAGGCGTCCGAATCCGAATGCTTTTAGAATGATTAATGATGAGTTTTACGTGGATGATCTCATTTCCGGTTCTTCATCTCTAGAAGAGGCAATAGAGGTGTGTAAAAAGACTTCTAGTATTTTAATATCAGCAGGTTTCGAGTTAAGAAAGTTTTGCTCCAATAACAAGGACAGGTTAACTCTTAACAGGCTCCCCTTTTTTGAGTCAGATGGATCCAGATAATCCAGATATAGAAGGGCATAATGGTGTGTTGGATCTAGGTGAAGGTGGAAAAACCAAAACATTAGGATTATTTTGGAACTGTTCTTTGGACGTTTAAACGTATAAAATTGAATCTTCGTTGAATAATGATGTGATAAGTAAAAGAAAAATACTCTCTGACATCGCTCGGATATTTGACCCGTTGGATTTGCTAAGTGCCAGTATCATAATTCCTAAAATCATCGTACAGAAACTGTGGTTGCTTAAATTGTCGTGGGATGATGAAATTCCAATAGAGTTAAGGAATGAGTGGTTAAGGTTTAAAAGTGAAATGTTGGAATTTAATAGTCTTTTAATTCCCAGATTTGTGTCATGTGAAAACCCAAAAAGGATGGAATTGCATGGGTTTTCTGATGCAAGTCAAAATGCATTTGGGGCTTGCGTCTATATCAGAACCGTTAACAGTTTAGGTTGTTTGCAGGTTAAATTGCTATGTGCTAAAAGTAGAGTGGCACCAATAAAAGCTTTAACTATACCAAAATTGGAACTGTCAGCTGCATTATTACTCTCAAAACTGGTTCAGGAAGTTTTAGAATCAAAGGTGCTACATTTTGATGAAATGATTTTATGGTGTGATTCAACTGTGGTGTTAAGTTGGATTAGGTCACCGGCAAATCAGTTTAATCAGTTCGTATCAAATCGAGTGGCTCAGATACAAACAAGTACAATATATTTTTGACCGCACGAAAACTCCTTCTTCTTGCGAAAAGAGCCAGACGGTTTTCCGAGTATCTTCTTCCCGGCTTGAAAAATAATATTTTGTACGTATTTGGTTATTTAGTTTAGTTTGGTTTTCGATTACTATTCGTTACGATGACATAAGTTTAAGTCCGTGGCCGTCGTGGATTGTAACGATATTTTATATCAGCAGAATTTACTTTTTTATGTGTTTTAATACCGTGATAAATGTTAATTGAACCAGTGATGTACAGTCTGTGTTTTTAACGAAATAAAAATCCGATTAAGATAAATTTGAATCGCTTTTATTTCAAACAAAGTTTGATTATCCTGAGAACTATTGAAAAGTGAAGTTGAAGGTGTGTTTGTCCGCTGTGAATAAATGTGTTAAGTTTCCGACACTGATTAAGGTGAAAATTGCTGTTTTCCTATTAATTTTTTCCAGCAAGTTTTTTATTGATTCATTGGACTTTAGTTTTTTTGATTGTTAAGTCAAATATTCCAGTCAATCTCTCTCTCTCTCACTCTCTCTTTAAACTGGGCCTCACTTCACGAGGTCACATGTCAGACGAGCATCTAAAGCTGGGTTTACACTTGTGAGTAGGGTTACACTTGGGCCCAGTTTCTCAATCGTGGGTTAACCACAGGATGGCGGATCGATATGTATGCTCGATTTGTGAACGTGATATCAGACGAAATCAACATGCTGTTGAGTGCAAAAAGTGCTGCACATGGATTTACAAGGGATGTACGGAATTGAGTTATGCGCAATTTGACTTGATATTTTCGACATTCGAAAAAACGGGTGCACATGATTGGGAATGTAAAGTATTGAAGTCAGAACTGAAGTCAGGAGTCTCCATGGGTGCTTGCGGACCTAGTACAAGTGGCTCGCAGGGTGTTAAACCCAAGGTTTCTACTAAACCATTGAGATCTAATTCAAACAGCGGCAACATGACTGTCACCAATGGGACAAGACGCAACAATAGCAATTCCCTCAAAGCCCCGGTCGGCGGTTCCCTGACCTCTCCCTTTGATGGAGTTAAGGACCAGATGTCATCTCTTTTGAATAAACAGAATGTGAACACCAAAGATGTTATTGCATTATTTTCAAATATGCTCAATATTATGCTTGATCAGAGAACTGAATTGCATGAGACTTTGCAGGAAATACGCAACCTGACTAAAGAAAAATCAGAGCGTATTGAAAGTCTGGAACAGGAAGTATCTACCTTGAAACAGGCGGTAAGTGACCTTCAAGTAGCCTTTTCTAGATCTTATTCTCAGAGTGAAGGTGAAAACAGAGCACTCATTGCCTCAGATACAGGTGGCGATTTTTTTGAGAAATTTGAAGAGCGAAAGAGGCGATCTAGGAACATCATGCTGTACAATGTGACTGAGTCGACATCTGAGGATGCTAGAGAGAGAGAGTGGCGTTTGATACGAACAAAGTTAGAAGGTTGCTTCAGAACGTGGTGGAGGACAGACCAGAGGATCAAATTAGTAAAGTTTTTCGTGTTGGGAAGAGGGGTACAGGAGTGAGACCTATCAAGGCTGTTCTTGCTAATGAGCAAGTGGCATTGAAGATTTTGAGGAGCAGAGTGTATATTGACACTGGTGTTGAATTAGGTCCTGATCAGACTTTTCTCCAGAGAAAGCAGTTTAAGGAACTAAGGCTTACTCTTTCGATTCGCCTTAATAATGGAGAACAAAATCGAAGTGCTCAAGATCGTGCCGTTGAAAAATGTGTCTCAAGATGGTGATAACAACTCAAAAAACGATTAAGCCTCTACTGCCAAAATGTTGCTGGTATGCGCACTAAAATTGAACAATTTCATCATGGAGCTGTCTGACTATTCTGTCATAATCCTAGTTGAGACTTTGTTGAATGAGGATATCTCTGACAGTGAAATCCTTGTGCCTGGGTATACCATCTACCGCACTGACCATAGCCTGTAATCAAGTACAAAGATTAGAGGTGGTGGGGTGCTTATAGCAGTTGGTAATAAATTTAGTTCTAGAAAAATTGCTACTCCTTACATCTCAGTGGAGCAAGTATATGTAGAAGTAAATATTTGCAAGAAGTCATTTGATTTGGTGGAGTGTATATACCACCAAATGCTACACGCGATAAGTACGAGTTACATGGGATGTCAGTTCATGAAATCTGTGAAAGCTACCAACAATCATCGGTGCTGGTGTTCGGTGATTATAACCTACCTGAGGCGATTTGGTCAAATGATGTTGATGGGGTTTGTGTAGCTTGCAATGAACACTATCCAGCCCGAGTATTAGCTGAAATGTTTTCTTATCATAATATGTTTCAATGCAATAACGTACCAAATAACACATTTTTAGATTCAGTATTTTCTGATTTGCATAATGTTAATATTTCAGCTGCTGTTTACTGCATTTTTAGTAATAGTTTGCACCACGTTTCTTATCATATTAATATTCAAACTGACTCATCTTCACTAATGCTTGATGAATTTTATTTCGATTTTCGGAATGCCGACTTTGGGGCCATTAACTTTAATTTGGGGGCTATTGATTGGAGTATGAATTTTGATGGGTTGAATGTTGATGGTGCTGCGGGTAAGTTAAATGATATTTTACAGGATTGCCTTGATTTGTATGTTCCTAAAAAGAGACTAAGGTCTTCATCTTTTCCTAAATGGTTTAGTCTTTTACTTAAAGACTTAATTTGTAAAAAGAAGGCTGCATACAGGAAATATACGTCTACTCCCTCACCTGACTCTTATGCTCATTTTTCGACCCTTAGATCTCGATGTAAAGTAGAACACGATCGTTGCTTTAGTGAATATATTGGTAAAGTGGAGAGGTCAGTGGTGGATGATAGTCGTTACTTTTGGAGGTTTGTCAATGACAAAAGAAAGGGCAATGCATTTCCCAATTCGATGTTTTTGGGCCAGGAAATGGCAGAATCTAGGAAAGCAATTACTGATTTGTTTTCAAAGTTTTTTTGCTACAGTTTACAACTCTACTTATCCCATTCCTGATTCTCTTGAATTTGGTTCCCAGAATATTATTGTTGGACGCTTCACTTTCTCGGAGGTATTTTCTAAGATCCAGAAATTACCTAATAAGTTTATCTGTGGGCCAGGTAATATACCCAATGTCTTTTTAAATAACTGTATTTATACAATTAGTAGGCCTCTCCAGATGATCTTTAATATGTCTTTACAGGACTCTACCTTCCCAGAAGCTTGGAAGCACAGTTTCATCATGCCGATATTTAAGGCTGGCAATAGGGGGGATATTGCCAATTATCGTGGAGTATGTATTCAAAACTCATTGGCCAAATTGTTTGATAGTTTGGTTTGCGGTCAGCTAACATGGCAATGCAAAGGAATCATTAGTGAAAAACAGTCAGGATTCTCTTCTGGGAAATCCACAACCAGCAGTTTGGTTCAATACGAGTGTGATCTGTTGGGGGCTTTGGAGAGGAGGGTTCAGACTGTTGCGGTCTATACCGACTTCTCCAAGGCCTCCGACAGGGTGAACTTTGGTCTCTTGCTGGCCAAGTTGGAAAGTGCTGGTTGTCATGACTCCCTCTTAAAATGGCTAAAGAGTTTTCTGATAGGAAGAACTCAGAGTGTGAAAGTTCATGGCTGTACTTCTGCACCTACTAATGTAGTCTCAGGGGTTCCTTAGGGATCTCACTGTGCCCCTCTGCTCTTCAATCTATTTGTGAATGATATTGTTAATGTGATCAATCATAGTTCTGTAAGTATGTTTGCTGATGACCTGAAGCTCAACATGCAGATTAAGCAGGCGAATGATATAGCCAAACTTCAGGAAGACCTTGATGCTTTGTGTGAGTGGTCAGTGATGAACGGATTGAGGCTCAATATTTCCAAATGTTGCTACATATCATTTCATAGTGGTTCGAAGAGATTCCTTGCAGTATGTGAATGTAGTCAAGGATTTGGGCGTGTGGTTCGATGAGCATCTGAGATTTGTTCATCACATCTCTAAAATAACTTTAAAGGGACTAAGAGTGTTGGGTGCTGTAAACAGGTATAGTTCACATCTCTCTGCAAGCCTATAAACTCCTTTATGTCTCACTGGTTAGATCTAATCTTGAATTCTCTTCAGTATTGTGGTCTCCTCTATATCAGAATTCAATAGATATGATTGAGAGAGTGCAAGATGGATTTTTATGGTGTGCTGCATTTAGAATGGGCATTAGCTTTAACGAATACCATCGTGAGGACGTGAGAGTAAGACTTAACCTGGATACATTGGCCAAAAGGCGTGTGAACGCTGATCTTTGTTTTGTCTTTAAGCTGGTTAATGGCATAATTAATGCTCCTGACCTTCTTTCTAAAGTGGGTCTCAATGTTCCAAATAGAACTCTACGCAGTTTTGACCTTTATCATGTTCCTATGCACAGAACTGAATATGGCGTCATTCTCCTATCGATAGATCTCTGAGTGTCTTAAACGCTCATAACATTGATTTATGTAGTAGTTCACTTACATGGTATCAACTCACTAGGTTAAGTTATCTATTATGTAATAATCTATTTTGTACATTTTGTAAAATGGGGATTCCCGTAAATTTAATTAAAAAAACATGCTCTTGTCAATAAATCTAGCCGTTCTTCATTTGAAAATTTCATTTTGATACAAAAATAAACCAAAGGAAATAAATAAAAAAAGTAACAAGCAAAAAAGAAAAAAATATAAACTATTTTAGTAATTCGGACAATGTTAACATGAATAAAAGCTGACGCGAAAGCTTTATGAACTCGGTTAAAAATATCATTTTTGTTTGGTAAACATGACAACGCAGACTTCAACTACTGTCACAGCCAACAAAATTGAATGGATAATATCAATAAGTAGCATAATTTAATATAAAATTTTTTAAATATTTAGATTATGATTCATCGGGTCTAATACAAATAACCACTAGTTTAATAAGCATAATTTAGTTAATTAAATTTTAAATCATGAGGAAAAGAATAAACATTTAAAAGTTTTGAGCAATTAAAAAAGTCAGATCCGCACTAAGGAGAGATTCCTGATGACGTTGTATTATTAATACGTTGAGAAACATATGAATGAGACACATCATTTTAAGGGAAATAAAAAATGCAGGTCCGTATTTAAAAAAAAACGAACTTAATAGCCGTTGCCAAGATAACAAATGTCAAAAAAAAATTTAAGGTGAAGTTTTATAAAGCACAAAAAATTATAAAACTTTGTAATTAAAAATAAGTTTCTAAAACCAATAGTTTTGGAAATAATAATTAAAATAAAATTTGACGTTGAAGAAGTAGTCCATACTTGCAGTGGAGTTAATATATCAAAGGGTAACTAAAATAGTTTTATAAGAGTGCTTCAGACAAATCAAATATTTAAGATTGTTTTATATATCTACACTTAAATTTGTTAGAATATATTTTGTATTTTGTTAGGCCTCGGTATCAACCCAATTAATGCTAATTAGAGGTCAGAAATAAATTCGTTAACAAAAACAAAAATTTAGAAAATGATTCGCTATCGATTGACATAATAGTATATAAGGCGTCCCAAAACTAAAGCAGACGGATCTTTCTACAATGCCTCAACTTTGTCAATTCAACCATCCTCGTATCTTCAAGAATATAAAAGTTAACCATAGTGTGTTATGATTTCTCTCAATTCCCGCTCTAATAATTAAAAAAAAATCTTACTGCTACTCCTTATCTAAAATATCCTCAAGCCAATCTTCTAAATCTTCTTCTTCTGAATTCTTCGTTACAGACGGTTCAAGTTTGGAGTCAGTGGTTGCCTCATAATTATCGTCAATCATTTCTAATAATGCGTTGCTTCCCTGAACATTAGAGTCGTGTTTGCTAATATCGTCAGAGACAAGGTCTGGCTCATCATCTGACGATTTACTCAGCAATATTTTTTTATACTTTTCTGAAAGCTCGGTAGCAAGATCTTTATTATGCTTAAGAAATTGTTCATAAGATTTTAATGCCGTCTGGGCATTTTTTTCCATTTTTATTATTTCTTCTTCGGGAAAATACTCTTTGGGAATGCCAACTCGTTCATAAAATGGTATAGTCGACATACTCCTATGAAGCGCTTGCAAATTTAAGGAAAACAAGTCATTTTCATCACGACCTTCGTAAAGTTGATCATGCCTAAATTGAAAATGACTTCCTGTGGTTATAGGGACATTAGACAACAGCTTGAAGTCGGTACTATTAGTTAAACCCTTCTCGTCTTCATCGGAATGTTCATATCTCTCCCAGTTAGATCCTAAGTTAGGTTGAGTTTTTGTTGGTACATACTTAGGGTTTTTTACAGAGTTGCCTTTGTATTTTCTCTTGTCCTTTATGTGCTTGAGACCTCTGCTTTTATCTTTCTCCATTTTTACTACTGAAGGTCAATCTGAAACATAGAAAATATTCCGTTATATCATGACAAGGTTTTGGTATAAATATGTTAAGTGTTTAAATTGGTTCTCAAGTCGAGCTGAATTAGTAAAAGACATTACGGCTATGGTTTTAATTAATTTTCTCCCAAAGTCACAATATTTGCCACAAATTCATAATTATTCGAGAATTTGTCACATGTCGTATATAATGGTAAAGCATGAAGTTAATTGAATAAGGAGGACAACCATGAATGAAAGACTTATGATCCTTTATGAGAAATGCTTTTGACGACCTCAGAGTTCAGAGAACAATATGATGGAGAGATAAAGACGATACGATACTCATTGTGAGGAATAACATATAAAATCCTTCTTGTAAAATATAAAGAAAGGTGAATCTCAGTTTAAACCCCGAGATAATTGCAACAGTTCTTAACAGGCAATAAAAGATAATAACAGAAAATAAAAAGTAAAGCTCGGCAACTTGTGGGACTCCAAAGAAGATGCTAATGGCATCATAGAAGAAATTATCTAATTTATTTATTTATTTTCAACGTTTTTATAAACATTTTAGGTAATCTGGAATAACCTTATGTAAAGTAACTAAGCTTGGTTGTACTGCTAGATTTTTTAAAATATTTTTAATGATTTGTCAAAAGAGGAACGGAAATCTGAAGAAAAAAGAAAACAAAATCTATTTATATAGTTTCTGATCAACATCATAAACAAGAATTTCCAAGACAGATTCAATGTTATTTATACATATACTGAAAAGCAGGATTCAAAGATGTGAAATTTCAAAAGATCTTTGATGAGGTTAGTCAAGTATTGAAATATATCATCCATTCTTTCTCCAAGAGACCACACAAAAAAAACTCCAAGTCAGGGTCTCATCAGGACTAGACATACACCTACACAGATCACATTACAACTACTACAAGGAGTTGTAATGTTGTAATGTGATCTATGTAGGTGTAGTCTAGGCCTCCGATAGGAGCGAAACACGCGTAGCTTTTTAAGAAATTATATATACATATGTTTAATGAGACCTTGACTGACTGGTTGGTTTTTTTTTAGTCAAGTATGATTAAATTAATAAAAGACCACACATTGTCTTCTCTTCACAAAAACTTTTAAAGCAAAAAAAAAACAAAGTTGTCCATTGGCTAGCTAATATCAGAATAAATTAATGAGCTTTTTTGCTTTTTCTGAAAAACAACAACCCTCTATTTAGCGTTTCCAGATTCAGAAATCAGACAGACACTGAATATCTTCCAATCCTTCAACATAAAACTGTGTGAAATGCCTTGGATAAATAAGCAACTAGAAGCTCTTAATAAGTAATAATAATTTATTTATTTGAAATGTACACTACAGTTAAACTAAATGATACAGAGAAAGAAACTCTTTTCCACTTAAGTTTAGTCTCATGTTAGTGATATAACTAGCATATCTTTACATAATAGAGCAGCTTTGAGTTACTAAAATGAGATCTGGGGTGTAGGTATTTTGTAGCTTTTTATTTGTAAATATATTATTTAATCTATGCCAAGACATATACAGTGGTGGCCAACTAATTAGAAACAGTGTGAATAAATTAATAAAAATCATAAATCTTTTGTAAGTAAAATTGTTTATTCTTAAATTTCTCGCCCTGTCGTAACTAACATTTACCTTTAATATTACCATAAATTTAGTGGATTTGTCTTCACATATATACTTTCAAAAAAAAGTTAATTTTTTATAGAAATATTGAATTGGACAACTAATTGGAAACCAAAGAATTATCAATTTAAAAAAACAAAATAAGAACTCTAAACCCTAAATAAATCAATATTTTGTAGCAAACCCCTTATTTTCAATGACAGTTTCAATGACTCTACCAGATGTTGACATCTCGCTAGTGGTATCGATTTCCACGCCTGCTCTGCTTCTTCCGCCAGATCTTTAAGGTTTTTAATATTATTATGTTCTAAAAGTTTTTTCAGGTCTCTCCAAATATTCTCAATGGGATTGAGATCCGGACTACATGAGGGCCAATCAACTACATCAACATGGTTATCGTCAAACCATTTTTTTTACAGACTTAGCCGTGTGCTTGGGATCATTGTCTTGTTGCAAAACCCAAGACACCGGCAAAGTTTCATCAGCAAACGGCAACATGTGGTTCTCCATAATATCTTTATATTTTTCTTGGTCAAGAATACCGTCAATGTTCACTAATGGACCAACACCACGCCACGAAAAACATCCCCATAATTTTATATTTCCACCTCCATGTTTGACTGTGCTGGTTGTATACTTCGGATTATTTTCCGCACCCCTTGGTCTTCTCACAGATATTCTACCATCACTACCAATGCGATTTATTATTATATATTTGTCTCATCAGACCATAATACTTTTTTCCACTCTTTTATGGTCCAATTAATATGGTCCTTAGCGAATTTTAATCTAGCCTGGCGATCTTTCTTCTTTAGCAGTGGTTTCTTGCGGGATACTCGTCCAAATAGGTTGGCCTCATTAAGTCGTCGTCTTATAGTTCGTGATGATATCGCGATAGCTGGAGAAAGTTCTTCTTTAATTTTGGTTGGAGGTTAAAAATGGATTCATTTTAGCCATTCGAACAATAGTTTCATCAGTTCGTTGGCTGGTTTTTTAGATCTTCTCTTGCGTGGAATATTTTCGTACGTTTTATGTTCTTTTATGTGTTTGAGTGCATAGAAAACCATTTTTTTTGAACATTTTAGGTGGTCAGCTATTTTACTATAAGTCCAACCTCTTTCCCTTAGCGTAAAAATTATTTTACGCATTGACGGATCACAATTTTTTTTCTACCCATTTTAAACTGTGGAAGACGCAAAGGCAAGGCTTGTAGATACAAAAAACACAAATTGTTACCAGTACAAAGGTTTGAAATGAACTATACGCGCGTTTATTTTCGTCGTTTCTAAGTAGATGGCCAACTGTGTTATCTATAAATTTTGTTTATATTCTGCATTCCTTACAAATTTCTTAGTGGAATGTCTATAAATAAATTATATATTGCTGTTGTGATGAACAATCAAAATTTTACAACAAGTTGGTTTTAATTTATTTTAAAGAACTGAAACATTGAATAAAATATTCTTTTAAAATCGTTTCTAATTTGTTGCCACCACTGTATGTGTGTGTGATATAAAATTTATGTAGGTGCCTTACGAAATTATATAAGATCTGTCAAAAGGAGAAAAAAAATAGTTTTTTTTAGTGGCTTCTTCCTTAGACAGGCATAAATTTGTGAAAATTTGTAAAATTGTAATAAGAAAAAAAACATATCCGAATCTTCCCTTTTAATTTATGTAATCCCCATGATATTCAAAACTATTTCCAGAATGTTAGTAATTTACCACATACAACCAACCAAGGCATCATTGAATATTATAAAAATAATAATTCTAACAACAAACAAAGTTGCAAATAGTAGATAAAGATAACTTATTTAAGATTATTTCAACTATTAAAACCAGCGCAAAAGTAATAGACCGGTTGTCGATTAAAGATATGAAAATATATCTGCAGTTTTGCTTGAATCCATTGGTCAATATTATTAACGAATGCATTTTACAACAAAAATATCCATCAATATGGAAAGAGCCAATCATAAAACCTATAGCTAAAATAGTAGAGCCAAAGGAAATTTCAGATTTAAGACCAATAAGTATACTGCCAGCTATATCTGAGAGGGTCACTGAGAAACATTTATAACCGGATATTTAGTTTTGCCGAATATTTAAATATTGAAGCTAACTACAAAGTCCAATGTTTGCTGAAGCCAGGAAGTACAAACAATGAACTGACTTATACTACATCATCTATGGGTTAAGGAATTTACAGAAAATGATATGTTGATTTGAATGTTAAATGGTATTTGCTCATCAATCGATATTTCAAAAAATTTTATACATTTACATAGCAATAGTTTAGTGATGACAAGCCCTTACATGTATCCAAACCACAATGTAATTTATAATAGCAATAAGACTCTCTATAGAATATTTTACGCAAATAATATTAATCTAAATAGAATGTTAGAGTCTAATCATGCCAGCAACTTTGGATCAGATTTGGCATCATTATTGTATACCCATATTTTAAAACATTTCAAAAGTAGCATTTCATCAAAAAATGTGTCCACAATAAAACCAAGTAATCAACCTGGACTTCTAGATACTGACTGTGATAGGGATTCTTTTTTATAGATAAATACACAGAAGATGAAGCTCACTCACATTCTATAAATAACATTGAAAATAAGTATGCGAAAAGTTTCAGTAGTTTTATTTTAAATATACAGTCTCTAAGAAATAAAATGGACGAGCTTCATCTTTTACTTGATTCATGCGATTTTCCTGATATTGTATTACTAACTGAGCACTGGTTAAAGCCTAACGAATGTTTCTTAATATCTGATTATATTCCTATATTAATTTTTTGTCGGCAACGCTCCATACATGGAGGAACAGCTATTTTAGTGAAACAAACAATTGAAGCTTTTTTCTGTAAAATTAATAAGCATGATAGCTTTCTGTTCGAGGTTTTTGAATTCTCCCATTGTTTTTGTAAGCGATTTAATTTATATGTTCTTTGTGTTTATAGACCACCCACAGGAGATATTGGTATGTTCCTGGACAAACTTGATTCGCTATTATCCCAATTGTCTCTACACTCCATAGCTGGTGACTTTAATATTAACTTCACTGATGTAAGCTTGCCATCATATCATACATCCCTTTTAAGTATATTGGAATCTTATGACTTGAAGAAGCATGTTCTTTCACCCACACGTATAACATCCTCATCTGCAACTGTTATTGATTATTTGTGTACAAATTTAAATGATATGTCATGTAGAGTACTCTCATCTGGTATTTCTGACCATGAAGCCATTCTCGCTAGGATTCCATGCAATACTGTATTTCCTTCATCTCATTATATAGGAAGAATTTTCAGCAGAGCGAATTTCAATGTTTTTTCTTCTACTACAGCTTTGGTTAATTGGAATGCAGTTGAAATGGCTCCTGACCCGTTTTTAATATTTCATGTGCTATGTGACAAGATCAATCAGTGTTTTCCTAAAAAAGGGCTTAAAATGAAAAATAGAAAACCATGGCAGGCCTCAGAAATTCAACTAAAAACTTCCATTTTTTGGCTAAGTTGTGCAAGTATACAACTAATGCAAACATTATTCTTTATCATTAGAAATATCGTAGTCTATACAGAAAGACGATAAAAGCAGCAAAGGTTAAATATTATAGTGACCGCTTGAATGTGTCCTCAAATAGGCAGAGAGAATGTTGGTCAATTATAAATGACTTCAGGCATTCTCACAAGAAAGTTTCAGAACCAGAAGTAAGACCAAATAATTTAAATAATTATTACTGTAATATTCCACATTATATTCAACAAGTGTCAGCTCAAAATTCTTTTTTCTTTTATCCTGTTAGCCTTACTGACGTTAGAGATGCAATTAAAAGCTTAAAAAACCATAAATCAGCTGGAGCTGATAGGATATCATCAAAATGACTACTCCTTTTGACTCAGCGTTGAAAGCCTTAGCTTGTGCCATAAACAATTCCTTTAATAATGGCATCTTTCCAGCATGTTTGAAAGAGGCAGTAGTTATCCCTCTTTATAAGGGTGGAGATTTGAGTGAGCCTTGTAATTTCCGTCCAATTTCTATATTGTCAACCCTCTCCAAGATAATTGAAAAACTTGCAAAAATCAGAATTTTGTCTTTTTTGCAACATAATTATTGCATTTTATCTGCAAATCTGTTTGGATTTCAAACGGGAAAAGGGACTCATGACGCTGTTTTCGGCTTGTGTGTGTGTGTTTGTGTCTATGTGTCCTTAAATTCTGGAGAGTCCGCGGCGGCAGTGTTTTGCGATTTATCCAAGGCATTCGATTGTGTAGATCATGGAATACTGCTGTCTAAGCTCAATAATTATGGCTTTAGAGGTGTGTCATTGCAATGGCTGGAATTCTGTCTGTCTAATCGTACCCAAAGAGTTAGAGTATCTGGATGTTTATCCGATTCCAGATCCCTTAAAACTGGAGTACCTCAGGGTTCAGTGTTAGGACCACTATTATTTTTGCTCTATGTAAATGATTTGGGTTCATTAAAACTGCAAAGTGGCAATATAAAACGGGCAAAGTGGTTCAGATTGCTGATGATACCACCATTTTATGGAGATAAAATGACATAGAGATTCTGATAATGTTAGAGCCCAGGATTTTAAGGATCTTAAGATTTTATCGGAGTGGTGTGCTGCAAACAGGCTTGCATTTAATGTGGGCAAAACCTTTATTATGGGATTTAAGTGTGACGTTCAGGGCCTTATGTTTAGTGAAAACTCCCCCTTGCAAAACAAAGAAAGCTGTAAGTTCCTTGGTATTACCATTGATAGTCGCCTTCGCTTCGAAGATCATATCCTAAATCTTGCATCAAAATTATCCTCTGGATGCTTTGCAGTAAGAATGGAGGGGCATGAGCTGGGAGGGGTAGTTGCACGTTCAATGTACTTTTCTCTTATTGAGTCCCACCTTCGTTATGGCTTGCCTTTTGGGGTTTAAGCAACAAGGGATTATTAAACATAATTTTTGTAATTCAAAAAAAGGCAGTTAAATACCTATGTTCCGCTGGGTTAAGAGATTCTTGTAAACCTCTCTTTATATCTCAAAAAATCCTAACTCTTTTTTCTCTTTTTATCTTAGAAACAGCTACTCTTATTCATAAATGTCCTAAACCTCCCTCTAACACTGGTCATATGACTCGCCAGGTTAACGATTTTCCCTTACCAATCCCTACATCCTCCCTCACCAAGAACTCACTTATATACCTTTGCAAAAAAATTTACAACCATGTTCCTCTATGTATCAGACAAATTTTAGAAGTTAAGAAATTCAAAAAGAAATTAAAATCACTTTTATTATCCAGGGAATAATATAGCCCTGACGATTTTTTTAATGATACCTTGTGACCTACCTCTGCTCTGACATCTTTTTAGTGTTTTAGTTTTGTTTCCTATTAAATATTTTAATTTACTTCCTCTAAATTCTGTTTTATTGACAGCTTTACTTATTTTTTAATCAAATTTATCAAAAAGATGCTTTTTTTTATTTTTTCAATCTGATTTGTTATAATTAATTTTGGTAATGAGTGTAAATTTTATGGTAAAATATTTTAGATGTTATGTTTGAAATTTGAAGTGAATTTGGAATTTTTTAGTTTTTAGGATGCTTGTACACAAGATTTTGTTTTGTCTTACGTAATATAGCACAATTTCTTTCTTTCTTTCTATCTATTATTCGGGTTTGCCAATCTGGATTTAGGAAAAATTTTACAATTCGACGGCTTTAGTACGACAAGAATTAACGAGAAACAAAACCATCCTACTTGTATGGTATTATCGGACTTCAGTAAAGCCTTCGATACCATAAATCACAAATTATTATAAACAAAAGTACAATTTTTTGGTGTGTAACGTGACGGTATCCATTTTTTAACGAATCTTTAATCAGATCTCTGAAGACAAAGTTTCCACATTTATGCCCTGTAATCAAGGGGTACCCCAAGGGTTGATACTCTCACCCCTGCTTTTTTTCAATATATGTGGCAGACATGCAGGAAACAATAAAGTACTTGAGATGACAACAATATGCTGATGACTCCCAAATGTACATACTTGTAAGCTGCGAAAATTTAAATACAGTGCAAGAAAAACTTATTAAACCTAAATGCTTGGGCAGAAAATCATAACCTTAAGTTGAACACCACTAAATCAAAAATTAATAATGTTGTCAAATAATACATTAAGGGAAAATATAAAAAATACCATTTCTATTCAAATGAATAATACACAAATTCCAATAGAATCAGAAGCAAAAAACTCGGGTATAATTTTTGACCAATCCATGGGTTTTGAATCTCATGTTAAAAACAAAATTAAAGCTGCATATCTAAGATTAAGGCAGCTTAAAAAGGCTTTGTAAAATAAAAACATTTCTAACCCCAAAATAGAAATATTTACTTTGTGAAAGTCTGGTTTTGTCTTTGTTCGATTATGGGGATGTATTTTACAGAGATTCCTTATTGTATGTAAGTACTAAAAGGCCATTCAAAAAGTTCAAAATTCCTGCATGAGATTGGCATATAACATTCCATATAGACATCACATAACACCATATCTTAACACTAATCAAATAATAGAAGACTGCTGCACATGTTTGTATACAGAGTCACAAAAAGAGAACAACCAGCATATTTGAGACACCAGCATCAAGAATTTCTCCATTCTCATGTAACTCGAAATAATGATTTTGTTGTATCAGCAGCTTTTAGACATTCTTTTAAATTTTTTGCTGTTCAGATATGGAACAGTGTCTCCCAAGAACTAAAGGAATTACAACTCCAAAGGTTTTTTAAGCAAGTCAATTAAAAAATATTGTTGGATCAAAATAATAATTGATTTTTTTTGTTTTATATGTACATACTTGCAAAAAAAAACTTCTTACATGTCTCTGATTAATTTTGCCTATTTATCTGTATTTCTCTGCATGCCGGTTGTCTTTCTTGCTTTCTTGCACTGCCCCCTTATCTAAGCTGGTATCCCCATTGAACGTATATAACTTCATATGTATGCATGTTTTTTTAAATATTCTTCTTAATTTTCTCTTTATGTTTTAATGTTTTTGCATTCCTATTCAAGTATAGGTTTTTTTAATTTTAGGATCATTAAATATTTAACATTTATTGCAACAGGTATTTAAATAGTTGCTTAAGGTTTTTAAAAGGGTTGTCTCACCTGTACTACAGTTTACTGATGGTGCAGGCAAATGGTTGTTTTAATCGAAAGACATTCCTATTTGTCATATTAAAACAAGGGAACACAAAATAGTAACTTAATTACAAAACTGACAAATAAAATCTTTTTCTATTTGTATTTTGTATAAATATTAAATAAACCTACCAAATAAATGGATTACTGGATTAGGTCCACTAGTTGCTGGTATAGGGCATTAAAAAAGAAGTTGCTGCCCAACAAAAGTTGAATACGTTTAAAACAAAAGCCTAATATATGATAACACTGAGAATACTACCAAATTGATATCACAGTTTAAAAACAGATATTGCAAGAGTTGAATTCCTGCTCAGTGATATTATTATTGTTATTATCTCATTTTTTTTAGGTTAGGTAGCGCTAAATTCAAATAAAGCAATGTTGCCATAACATAATGCCATTTTCGCCCCAGATTATAAACCATAGGCCCCTAAACCAAAATTCGCTAAATAGATCAGTAGCCATCGTAGTTTGTACCGGGCAACAAGAAAGTGTGTAGCACAGAACACAAATATAGGTGTGTACTGACAAAAAATGGATCCATATCTTATATATACTGTGTGTTAAAAAAGTCCCGGATCCTCGTGAACTTATTGAATTATAATTATGACTTTTATTAAAAGTATCTTAAATAAAAATTATAGATCTTTTAGATCTACATTAGGAAGATAATTTTGCATATACAGAAAACTTCACAACAATACTGCCGTGCTAAGAAAGAAGAGCATAAGTCGATTTTTTTTAAATTTCTGTTTTTTGCATTTTTGGAATCTTTTGGGATTGACTGATCATATAAAAAAAAAAAATTGCCAAAAAAAAATTTTTTAAACGATTTTTTTTAATTAAAAAAAGCACAAGTGCATACTCCATTAAATATTTTTATTCAAAAACATAAAAAGAAAAGCATAAAGACCAACTTTGTTCCTAATACATAAAAAGAATGGCAAAAGTAACCATGAACATGGGCACTTATGCTGTTCTTTTTATGGAATTAGCTCAAACCATTTGAACGTGTGTGCTTCTTGTGCCAGCTATAGCCGCATATGCTTTTCTTTATATGTATTTACAGGCCCACATAATTTGTTGAATAAGCGTTAGTCGCAAATTGATAATTGGTAAGAGACGACGGACGTTCGTGTAGGTGGCTTTAATTTGTTTTGCTCTGGTTTCTCATTTTGTTGGTGTTTTTTTGTTGTTTATGCAATTGTGATGGAACGTAAAATGGTAAGTAGTATTAATGTTTTTATTTTTTTTTTTTAAGTGATTACAAATCAAATGATTGCAATTAAAAATATTTCATGCTTTTATCATAATTATGGGACTAAAAGTTGGTATTAAGACATAGGTTCTTATCATGTTTTACCGAAAAATTTTTAGTGCAGCTACTAATTTTAACTATACAGGGTGTCTCAAATTCGGGGAGGGTGTTTACATACGGGATCTCAAAAACCGCAAGAGTTACAGGGCCGATTAAATGGAGGCAAAATTGTGCGTTTTGGACGAAAATACCTAACGTTTTAAAAAGTAATAAAATCCCGAATACCTAAAATATATCCTGGATTTATAAGTATTCGAAACTAATATCCGAGATTTCCGGGAAAAACACGACATTTGACTAAATGGATTTTATTTTGTATAGACTTTATTCTAAGAGATACCTACTTGAATTTCATAACTCCTTGTTATGTAAAACATGTACTATAGGAGACTTAAAAGTCATGTCCCTATGCTGTATCTTACAGTTGGCATTCTTGCTAAGCATGCCTTAATACTATCAACAGGAATGGTCCTTTCCATATTGACATTTTCATTTGACAATTTTCCTAAGCGCTAAGTTGTCGTGTTTTGCAGTTATCCATATAACCTGTAAGGTGATGTGTAGGTACATGACTTAAGTCTCCGATAGTACGTAAGTACCACATATTATCATTTGTGAAAATTTTGTTGCAGAATATTCCATCAAAATCCAGTATGCGATCGCAAAAAATTATGGCGCTGGCTTTGAAAACTTCAAGCCCAAATATTGTCCACACCAACACCACTGATGACAGTGATAACAGCTTTAATGAGTTCTTGACATCGGATGTACTGAATGTGAGTGTACAAGACATTAATTTATCTGTTTTTGAAAGATCAGACTTAAACGAAAATATCGAAAACGCCGATCCCAATATTATAAGTAATAAAGACAATGTTAGAACCCCAGAGGAAAATGTCGAGAATAATATCGATTTATCTGAAAGTGAGGTATCGTCAGAAGAAGATTACTTTGCTGTGGTTGCTGGTATGAGAAAAAGAAAAAGATATGTTCATTCCAAAGAAGAACGTAACAAGATTAGAAAAGCGAAAAAACTTCAATCTTACGTTGTACGGCCACCTTGCAATTGCCAAAACAAGTGTAAGGAAAAAATTATAAGCGAAAGAAGATTGGAAATAAATAAAAAATTTTGGGCTTTAAATTATGAGTCAAGAAAAACATTTATATCAAATATGTGCGAAGAAAGTTTAGTTAAAATACGTAAAACAAAAAACCACAGTACCTTTAAAAGAAATAAAACCATTTATTACTTTTTAAAGACATCAAATAATGAACGAGTTAAAGTATGTAAAGAATTTTTTGCTGGTACACTTGGCTATAAAAAAAATAATGGTTCTCTATTAAAAAATATAACACCTCCAAAAGACAAAAGGGGAAAACATAATAACCAATTAAAAAAAGTAAATACAGAGAATATAAATTTACATGTAATGTCATTTTGCCCTACAATATCGCATTATCGAAGAGAGCATGCCCCCAAAAAGCTATATTTGCCTAGTGATTTGACAATAACAGGTATGCATACAAACTTTTTACAAACTTATGGTCATTCGTCCTGCAGCTATGAATCTTACCGTAAAGTAGTTGTGAATGACCTTAATATAGCATTCACAAAACTAGGGCATGAAGAATGTGAGAAGTGTGAAGCTCACAAACTTCATGAAGTCTCTCATTCGGAAAATGAGACCGATGAATGTGGTGAATGTTCTAACCATAAAATCCATTTAAAAAGGGCTAATGATGCTCGACAAAAATACAGGGCCGGCGAAAAACTTAATTCATCTAATGACTTACATGTAAGTGTGGACTTACAAAAAGTTATTATGTTGCCTCGTTTGGAGGCGTTTAAAGAGGTTATATTCACTCCCCGAATAATTGCATTCAATGAAAGTTTCGTTCCTTTGGGGAAATTTAACAAAAAAAGACCACCATTTGCTGCAATTTGGCATGAGGGAGTGACTGGAAGAAAAAAAGAAGATATCACTAGCACATACCACAATTTTTTAACCACTTATGCGAGGGACTATGAAAATATAGTGTTTTGGGCGGACAACTGCACCGCAGAAAACAAAAACTATTGCTTGTTCAGCTTTTTAATTTACATTATAAACTCAAATGAAATATGTGCAAATACTATAACATTTTGTTATTTTGAACCTGGACACACGTTTATGGCAGCTGATTCCTTTCATCACCTTGTGGAAAAGCAGCTTCGAAAGCAAGGTCGAGTTTATGATTTTCAAGATTTTTGCGATGTAGTTCAAAACTGCAGTTCTGTTAAACCAATCGTAAAAGAGATGAAGAAAGACGATTTCTGTCACTGGCCATCGCTAAGCTCTACTTACCAAATTAAGTCCAAGTCGGTATCGATTCGAGATTTTAAAGAAATATCAGTTAAACGTGGATCAAAAAGCTTATATTTTAAATAAGAAATAAATGGGACACAAGACATTTTTGAGTTTTTACCAAAAAAATTTTTAAAAGGAAATTCTCAACTAAAAAAACCAGAACCTTTGGATCAAAATAAAGGCATATCTGTTGATAGAAAAAATACTATTAATAATAAATTACTTAAATTATTGCCAGAACATAAACAAAATTTTTGGAAGGAACTGCCAGTTAACCAAAATAATCAAAATATTCCTGTTGATAATGACGAAAATGATGAATAAAAGCTGTTCCAAATAAAACCCAAATTTTAACATTTAATTAGACTCTAAGGCATTTTAATTTAAAATTAAGTTAAGCAAATATTTTAAGAGAATAAATATTATGTTTTTAAGTAATAAATTTACTGTACTAATCTCTATATGTATTTTTCCTTATAAATTAGTAAAAAAATATACTTTTTTTATTATTTAGGCTTCTTTCAAATCATACAATGCAATTAAAATCAAATAGAGCTTAAGCCTATTTTACTATGTACGTTGTAATCTGTATGGGTTTATAATACTTACCAAGAAAAGCATATGTACCGATTAGGCGATATATGCTTTTCTTTCTAGGGATGTTGGCATAAAATAAAAATTAGATACCCTTATGCTTTTGTTTTTTCTTATTTTTGAAAGAACTTTTACATATTTAGAGATAATATTTTAAAGATATAGTTAAACACATGCAAGGAATTCAGTAGGCAAAAAAAAACCGTAGAATTTGCCATAAAACGAAAGACTTTTAATAAAATACAAAAATAAAACTTTAAATGCGTTTTTCTCAAAAGTAGCAAAATGGTACTTATGCTCTTCTTTCTTAGCACGGCAGAATAGTAGACCAAAGTTACCTTTTTTAAATGGAATGCAAAAATTATTACGCAATAATTGTTATGTAAAATTTATTATAAATAAAACATGCAAATACTAACCTATAAAAAAGGAAACGAAACAAAAAAGTATTTAAACAATAAATATATTTAATTAAATGTTGAAAATGGCTCCCATGACCGGTTTGACAATGTGCCAAAGTGTAGTAAAAACCTATTGCTACGTTTTCTAACATAACAGGAGTTATCAACATTCTGCTCTAATTCTATCTTGTAATACGTCAATATTTTCCGACTTTGTCGCATAAACTTTATTATTTCAATTCCCCCATAGAATCTTTCTAGGGGTGTAAGATCAGGGCTTCTTGCTGGCCATTCAATTTCACCTCTTCTGCCAATCCAACGATTTGGAAAGAAGGTATTTATGGATCTTCTTACATTAACTACAAAATGAGGAGAGGCACCATCTTGTTGAAACCATATTTGATGAAAATTAGCCTTAGCATCTTTTTATTTCTGGTACTATTTGATTTTCCAGCAAATGCAGATATCGGTTAGCATTTAAATTATTCTTAATAAAAAATGAACCTATTATCCTATTACCAAATATAACTGCCCAAATATTTACCTTGTAGGATACTGGGTATGTGATTCACATATCCAGTGCGGATTTTCATCTGACCAATATCTGCTATTAGGTCAAATCACAATGCCATTCAGCATAAATGTCGATTCATAAAAAAAAACAATGTTTTTTAAAAATCGATTTTCTTCACATTTTTGCATCATGATATCATAAAATAGTCAGAAAAACACCCAGCTAGACGAAGGGCATATATAGACCCTCTTAGCTTTCCGGCAACAATATCGATGTGAAAATGCAACTGAAGCAGAGGATGCAGAGAGACTCCCGGAAACTTAACAGTCACATCCCTTAATATGTCAGCTGGTCTCAGGGTAAAAATTACTTTGTTGAGATTCAACCGATTGATGCTAAACCACCCCAGGATTTTTTCCTGCCAAGTCTTCATTTTCTGCTTTACAGCCTCAAGAGAATCCTCGGCACATGCAACAGTGGTGTCAGCAGCAAATAGAATAGAATTGTCTGATGGTTCAGTAAATGACTATCAGGCAAGTTCCAGATTATTTATGTTAATCAGGCCCTAAAACAGATCCCTGAAACAAAAACAGAACACCTATAGTTATGCTACTTTTTGCTGATGACATTTTTGCATTTTTTTCTTTACATTTTTGCATCATGATATCACAAAATTCTAACCGGCGCACACAGGCGAAATTCGGGGAAAAGCCGGCCATAAATCGGAAATACCAACTTCCGAATTAAGGCCTATTCTGAGTATAATTCAATTATCTAGTTACCTGGGTATAGTAAACAATTACCCTTTTGTTTTTCGTCTTGTCACTTGCAGAAATATTTTAGTTGAAAGTTGATGTTCGTGGAGACTATTTCATTGTGATTCAAAAGCGCCTGTAAAAAGTATTAATTTAAATTTAGTTTTTCGGCAAAGTGTGGGTGAAAATTTTGTAAAGCAGCAATGGAGCCTATTGCTAGTGGTAAGTAGAATATTAAAAATTATATTAATTAAAAATATTTCTTTACTTTTTTTTGAAAAGTTAACAGTTAATTTTTTTAAAAAATTTAAATTTCTGATCTTCTGCTAAACTAAAAGTATGATTTCGCGTAATTTCCCGAATTTAAATTAGTTTTAAATTATTGCTTAATAAGTCCTTTGTAAGATCCAATCTTAAGTTGCTGCGATAATTTGCGATCTTGACGAAAAAATATTTTTAAAGATTTGTAGTCCGGGTCCAAATTCGTATAAAATGCTATTGTAGGTCCAAAACGCAAGAAATAATTTTCTGCTACTAACTTAAAGAATAAATTAATTTTTATAAAATAAACCATCATTTAATAGAAAATTTAATATAGAAATAAAAAAATTGCCATATGGGTTTAAAATTCAATATAGCAACCAATTTTAAATGGCAAAATCTTATGAAAAATAATTAACAAAATTACTTATTATTTCAGGGACAGCAACAAAATCTGCTTGGTTTAAAAGAAGCCAACTTGTCAGTTGGTTAGGAATTTGTCAGTCCCAGAAAAGAATGGAGCAGTGCCGTTATTTAGCAGAAAAAGTGACCTCTACCATGCGAGTTGAACGCTTGTCAGAAGAGTCTTCAAAAGTCATATATAAATTCATCGAGAAATATGACACAAAATGGTCATCAGCATCAAGAAATAAAACTGCATTTGAAAATAAAAATCGAGATTGGTTAAATTTTGAGTTGGAATTTTCTTCTGTAATGAATGAAGCTCAACCAGCCGAAATGCAGGATACAACTCTATCGAGTAGAGGGAGGCCATTCACTGGATTTTTATATTTAAGTGACCGATCAAAAAGAAGAAGAACTGAACAGATGCGTGCAGATCGAAGCCCTGAAGAACTAACATTTGCTGCTCAAATGAAGTTTAGGTCCGAAGGTAAACTGGATGAAGCAGATGTGTTAAAAAATGTTGCATTCTCATCACCAACCCGTGCATCAAAATATAAAAAATCTCTTGAAAAAGAATGTGAAATTCCATTTTCAGCGGACGAAGCCTTATCGCTTTTTGTAGAGGCTAAATTGACAAAATTTCAATAAAATCTTTTAAGAAATTCGGCAAAAAGCCATAGGTCAACTCTTTATCCTAATTATGAGTCAATAACTGCCACAAAAAAAAGGTGCTACCCAGAAAACCTAAACATTTCTAAGGATGTTGCTGAAGTGCCTCTTCAAAGTTTGCTAAATCATACATCTTTAAGGTTATTTGAGTCCCTAAAAGAAGTTTTAAATTCTTTAAACCAAGAAAAATATAATAATTTAAATTTAATTTGCAAATGGGGGTGTGACGGGAGTTCTGGGATAAGTCAATACAAACAGCAGTTTGCAGAGTCCAATATTTCAGATGCTAATATCTTTTTAACATCAATGGTACCAATTCAGCTCATTAACGGTGATCCGAAATCAAAAGATAAGTTTGTAATCTGAGAAAATCCCAGAACTTCCTCCACACGATTCTGTAGACCTCTTAGAGTCCAGTTTAGGCATGAAACAACAGAGTTATCAGTGAGAGAAAAGCAGTATTTTGACCAACAAATTTCAGATTTGCAACCAACAAAGCTTAATATTCAAGGAAACAATGTATTTTTAAAACACATTTTATATTTTACAATGATAGATGGCAAATTGTGTAATGCTGTTACTGAAAATACTTCAACTCAGAGATGCTATTTGTGTAATCTAACATCCAAAGATTTTAACAATATCGATAAGGTTTTAAAAGAGAAAATTGCTGACGAATCTAGATTTCAATTTGGTCGTTTTTTTGAGTGTTTGCTGCATCTATCTTATAAGATGGAATTTAAGCAATGGCAAGCGCGAGGCCAGGAAAACAAAGAAAAACTTGCAAATGCCAAAAAACGAATCTAAGACTTATTTTTTTAAAGAAATGGGTTTATTACTATTAGTTGACCGACCAAAACCTGGTTTTGGAAGTACTAATGACGGCAACACTGCTCGCCGTTTTTTTGAGAATGCTGCTAAAGCTTCGGAAATTACAGGCATTAATCAAGATTTGATATTTAGATTCAGAGTAATTTTATTAACAATTTCTAGTGGTTTTCATATTAAAATCGATAGTTTTAAGGATTACTGTCATGATACGGCCAGAAAATTTGTAGAATTGTATCCGTGGTACAATATGCCAACTTCCGTGCATAAAATCTTAATGCACAGTTCTGATATAATATCATATTTTTTGGTTCCAATTGGGCAACTTGGCGAAGAATCAAGAAATAAAGATATTAAAAGATTCAAAGAATTTCATGCACGGAAGTTTTCAAGAAAACAAAACATGGAAGATATATTTTGTAATCTCTTAATATCTTCTGATCCTTTAATCTCCAATATGAAAAAATCATCTGCTAAAAAGCTTAAACAGTACCCTTTAGAAGTTTTGGCATTTTTTAATGAACCAACAATTTCTGCTGATGAAAGTGATAGTGAAGATATTGATTGATTTTAATTATTATTAAAATAGGTTAGGCTTTACTATTATTACAAAGTTATTGTTAAGTAAGCTCTGTATATACTTTACATACTTAAATATATTACTCTTAACATGTATTTTAATTGCTTATTTTTACACACAAAGCAAAGGTTACTTATAAAATTAAATAGCACAAAAACAAACAAATCACAACTTTATTTAGTAATTTATAATAAGAAATTTTATTAAACTCAGGTACTTATATTATCAAAAGTCTCAACATTTTGAATTTTATTTCAAAAATTTTCCGTATTATGAATTTTAAACTCTTAACTAAAAAATTGTTGAAATAATAACATTCTGAATTTTTTTTAAGGAAATGCGTACTTACGCAGCGCCTATGTAATGCAATAAATGAACCGAAGGGGGGCGGGGGGGATTTAAAAAAATGTTTAAAATGAACGTGTTATCTTAGTTTTAACATTTTCTTATGATTAAATATGTTTGTGGTTCATATCAGCACTACTACTATTTATGGCCGGCTTTTCCCCGATTTTCGCGTGGCGGTTAAAATCATCTTCAAATGATTCCTGTCCTAAGGTGATTGAATATATAAGGATGAAATTTATAGCATTTAAGGATATTTCGATAAACGATATAAAACAAGCGTCTGACTGGTTGGCAATTTGGCGTAAAGATAAATTTGGATGTTCAACAAAATGTTGTAGTATTTCTAGACTTGCTTAAAAAATATATAATTTAATTAAAAAAAGGTATCTGGTCTCTATTACTATTGTGATGCCTCCTGTATATGCAATATTATCTTCCTTATGTGGATCTGAAAAAGACCTATAATTTTTATTTGGGACAGTTCTTGATAAAATGACGCGTTCAAGAGTTATTAAGGAGGTTCGGAACTTTTTTATCACACGGTATGTACAAATACACAGGGTGAGTCATTAATATTGCACGAGAATCTAAGGGAGTATTTTTCTAAATAATTTGAAAGTAAATGAAAATAGCCATATCAAAGTAAGCATAGGGAGGTTTTGTAAGGTGCTTAATTTAAATTTTTTGATAGTTTTGATGCGACTAATAGAGGGCGCCACATATTAATTTTGAGGTTTTAAATACAAC
Source organism: Anthonomus grandis grandis (assembly GCF_022605725.1). NCBI lineage: Eukaryota > Metazoa > Arthropoda > Insecta > Coleoptera > Curculionidae > Anthonomus > Anthonomus grandis. The sequence goes on from NC_065555.1 coordinate 28,491,397, forward strand.
AATGAAAACAACCATTTTATTTATTTAATTTAATTCTTATAAAATCAAAGGTTTATACAAAAGGGAAAAGTTATTAACATGACGTAAAACACAAACTGAACAAGGTTATAAAACTTATTGAAAGTGTTGTCCTACAACTTCAATGCAAGCACCTACCCTACAAGCCACTGATTGCCGCACTCGTTCAAAAATGCCTGTTGTGTTTCGAATTGTTGCGCAACTTTCCACTATCCTACTCTTTAACATTTTCAATTGGAATAGTATAAACTATAAACTAATTTTTGTAGGTAACTCTAATGAGTTTAAATTGGGAGATGGCGGATAGACGTCCGCGGCCTATTCAGCGATTGGGATATTCTCTATCTAAATGTTCTCAAGCTGGAGCGCCATCGTGTATAAAATACATTTGATATCGTAGCTCAAGGGGGACTCTTAATAATGCAGGTAGTTCCTCATCGAGAAAATACCGATAAACATCTCCCGTTAATCGTTATAGCAAAAAAATGCAACAATAATGATCTCACCGATACATTATCTGAAAATTGTTGCTTGTGTCTACTTTCAATAATTCTATACTGATTTTCGTAAGCCCATATGTGACTATATGTGAAAATTCATAATTGCGTTTTTTAAGAAATTTTCTTTATTTGGCAATACTATTCTTACCACGATCTGAGGATTTTCTCCTATTTCTTGTTGTAGCCATCGAGAAAATGCGAATCTTTGAGGAAAATCACCTGGTAAAAGTGCTTGCATTCGCTGTAAATGGTACGGATAAGCGTACCCTCTTCACTATTCTGGAGACTGTCTATTGACTAACATTTAGTGTTGTAACAATTTTTCTTGTACTTGTAGTACGGTCCTCCTCAATTTGGTTTAACACTGCCTCTTCTGCTTCCACAGTTACAATTGTACGAGGTCGTTTATCGCTAGCGGTCGATTTCTTGAAACTGCCATTTTCACCCAGTAGTTGATGGAGGCGAATAAACATTTCACTATGTGGAATAGCACGATTCGGGAATACGCCTTGCTTCGTAGCCATTGCCGTTCGCAACACCGTACACAAAACGTATATTACACATTTCTCTGTTACTGTAAAGTCCTTTGAAATGAAAATTTTAAAAAGTGTCGATTATAGAAAAGTCACTGTGAACTTCGATACAGGTATGGGTCACTTACTATCATTTGTATTTTATTTACTGGAAACGATTACAAAAATACAACAATATCAATAACAAAAACTAGAAGCAGTTCATTTTTATTATAACTTTGAATTCGGTTGATTAAAATTTCCTAGTATTAATGCTACGCTATTATTTTCATTCTTGGCAATCCTATTTTCTATTGTAGTACAAACGGTAATATAATTATTATTTACGTAGGAGGCGGAATATACAGGATGTTTTTAAAGTTGATTCATGTATTTTAACTTTGCAGAACCCGTGAGAAGAAGTTAATATGCCAAAAATTACACATATCAAAGGTGTATATTAAGAGAGTTACTACATATTATTGAAAATTATTAAAAAAAAAAACATTTATAAAGTTAAATGGTCACCGTTACAAACAATGTTGAAAATTGTCTCCACTTATTTGATTAACACACAATCTTGCTCAGCGAATCCACGGCTCTTTACAAGCTTTGAAAATAAAATCTTAGGGTCCATGTAAATTCGTCAAATCACAAGAATTTTCAATGCTTTCTTGAAGTTCTTTTGGAGTATTCTCCATCATGAAAATCGCAAGGCGTTAAATCTGGAGAGCGATGAAGCGAAGAAATGAGTCTATTGCGCCCTATATGGATAGGAAACTCATTATTTAGATAGTCCAAAATGTGGTGATGTCCCATCATGTAGGAACCACACTGCCTCATATCTTTTTATTATTGTGGCAAATTGTGCTGAAGAAAATCTAAATAAATTTCGCCATCAGTCGAGGTGGAAAAAGTAGGGTATAATAAGCATACCATTTACCATGCCGGCCCAAATATTTAATGAAAATCTATGTGGAAAGATAGATCTTTTTACAGCATGCGGATTTTGCTATTACTAAAACATGATTGTTGTGGAAATTTTGCACTCTATTTCAGTTAAATGTGGCCTCCTCTGTACACAAAATTAATTTCGTAAAATCTTCATTTCTGACGAACTGTTCTAAAGGCCACTGGTAAGGTACAATTCTTCTAGGATTATCTTCAGGCTCTAACATTTGTAATCATCGATAATAATAAGGCTAATATTGTTCTTGTCGTATTGTCTTCGAAACTTTACTATGAGAAACTTTAACTCGAGCTGCTATAGATCTAGTACTCATTGTTGGGTAATTTTCGACTATTTCTAAAATGTTTGCCTCAATTTCAAGTCAAGCTGTTTTTCCAGCGTGGTGTTAAAGCATTAATGTCTCTTTGCGATAGATTACATTCCTTTTTAGATTCTATTATGCGACCATTCTTTACTGCTGGACATTCTGGAACGGTATGGCATCAGGGGTGCAGCATCTAAATTACTCAGTTCATATCTAGAGCAAAGAGAACAGATAGTTTGTGTGATACATTCCGGCTCACCAACGTTTTCTCGCCCTCAAATTATAGAGAGAGGTGTGCCTCAGGGTTCAATCTTGGGACCTGTGCTCTTCCTATATGGTTTGCCTGAGCTGTTCCCTTCTGACCTGATTTGTCAATTCAGCGACGACATATCAGTTACAGTTGCCAGGAGGACAGTGGCAGATCTTTCACGGGGCTGCACAACCGCAGTGGAGCGCATGAGGACCTGGTGTCTGGACAGTAAGTTGTCTTTGAACTCGAGTAAAACGTGGTTAATTAATTTTTCGAATACCACTGTTGTCTCAGAATCTCTACTTGTGTGGTCTGGTGGGCAGTCATTTCCTGTAGCCAATAGTATTAAATTCTTAGGAATACACATTGACCCCAATTTAATTTATTGGGAGAAACATACTAAAAACCTTTATTCCAGATTAGCTAGCTTGTGCGGATTGATTAGAAGATTAAGGGATGTAGTGTCTAAGGTATCTCTTCGCCTATTTTATTTCGGACAGGTACAGTCGATCTTACAATATGGTATTTGTTTCTGGGGATCAGCAAGAGGAGATCTAGATATATTTAGAATGCAAAAGCGTATTATTCGTTGTTTATTGGGCCTGACCTACAGAACTTCCTGTAGACCTTACTTCAGCAAACTAAAAATACTCACCCTTCCCTCCTTATACTTTTCTTCCTTGGTGTTATTCGTGAAAAAACACAATCATTTGTTTGTTGAGAATAGGGCAATGTACGCTGAGGATGTGACTATGATTACACGACATAGAAGCGATCTCCGCATTCCATTGCATAATTCAGCTTACTGTGAAAGGGGTTCTCATTATATGGCCATCAGGGCTTATAGAAGGCTACCTGCTGATATTAGAAGCATTGAATCTACAGTCCAAATTAAAAAAGATATTTACCACTGGTTGCAGATTAAATGTTTTCATAATTTTACTTTTAGATAATAATTGTAACTTATGTTAGATATTTAGAATATTTATTTTGAATTTTGTTATTTTGTTTATATAAGGCTATTGCCTCTATAAATTCTAGATAAGCAAAATTAATGTATTCTATGGGAGCTAGATCCTCCTTTGTATGACATTGCTTTCTTTGTCGTCCTGTATACGATTTTATTGGCAAATAAAGGATATTATTATTATTATTATTATTATTATTATTATTATTATTATTATTATTATTATTATTATTATTATTATTATTATTATTATTATTATTATTATTATTATTATTATTATTATTTAATAATTATAATTAATTAATTAATTATTTAATATTATTTAATAATAATTATTTACAGCCAGTTAAGGCTCGCACTCCCTCTAAGGGGGGGGGGGGGAGGATCATTTACTTATCCCAGATACCTGCGATATCAAAAGGATTAACCTCTGTGGTCTGTGGGGGCCTTTTCGGTGTCCTTAAGTGACCTGAAATGTAGAGTTATCTCCTAGAAATTTCCGGGTAGTACTGCAGTAGTACTGCCTTTTGCATGCGCTTATATAGATCTTCGCCAGTTCCTAATTGTTTAAGGTATTCCAGTAGACTCTTCGGTATTACACCCGTTGTCGATATAACAATTGGGATGGTCTGAACATTATCCATTCTCCATTGCCTTCCGATTTGAATTTCTAGATCTCTGTATTTGGCGATTTTCTCAGTGTGTTTCTCTTGCAGATTATTGTTGTTCGGTATGGCTACGTCAATTAGAGTTGTTTTCCTGGAAATTTTATCTATTAAAATAAGATCTGGTCTATTATGCCTTACATGTTGATCGGTAAGTACACTGCGGTCCCAATATAACTTATATCGGTCATTTTCCACTACGGGTTCTGGAGTATATTTATAATACGGAACCTTCTCTGTTGTAATAAGTTCCAACTTCATTGCCAACTCTTGATGTAAAATTTTCCCAACTGAGTCGTGCCGTTCTTTGTATTCTGTCGCTGCAAAGGCCTGACATCCTCCTATTATGTGCTGGATTGTCTCTGATGTTTGGCATCCATACCGGCATTTGTCGTTTTGTACGGACGGATCTCTGACGATGTGCTTGAGATAATTTCTTGTTGGTATAACCTGATCTTGGATGGCGAGTAGAAAGCCCTCGCTTTCTGGAAACATCTTGCCTGATACCAACCAATAGTTCGATGAAGCAGTGTCGACATGATTTTGGCTGATCTCATTAGGATGCCGCCCATGAAGGGGCTTCTCCATCCAGATGCGGAGTTTTTCCTGGTCCGTATGATGGTAGCTGCACGCTTCCTCGCTCTTAAGTTGTAGAGGAGTGGAATCGTCTATTTGATTTATTGCGCGATGCAGCGTGGAATTTTCTCCTTGCCTGTAAAAATAGGATCTTAAGTTAGTGATTTGTTTTTCAAGTTGTTTACCCAGATCTATTAATCCTCTTCCTCCAAGGTGGCGGGGAAGCATTGTTCTTTCAGTGGCACTTCGAGGGTGGTGGTTGTGCGTTTTAGTAAGTAGGGTCCTCACTTTTCTTTGTAGCCTTTCTATGTCTGTTCTACTCCAATTAATTACCCCAAAAGAATAACTAAGAGCTGAACATGCGTAGGAGTTAAGTGCCTTAAACATATTTTTGCTGTTGAGATTGGTTCTCAAAACTTGTCTTACCCTTTTCACAAACTCGTTAGTCAGTTCGCATTTCATTGTTTGTTGTTCAATCGTTTGTGATTGTTTCATCCCCAAGTATTTGTAAATTTCGTGTTCGCCCATGGCCTCGATGGTCTGGACATTCTGCATCTGATATTCTCCTGGCTGAATTTTTTCTCGGATTATATTGAGAGTACGGCATTTATCTAGTCCAAATTGCATGCCGATGTCATTGGAGAACTCTTCTACTATATGCAGCATTTGGTTTAGTTGGTTCCTAGTTGCAGCCATTATTTTTAAATCATCCATATACAGTAAGTGATTTAACTTTGCAATCTCGGTGTTATTATCTCGGATGCTAAACCCATAGTTGGTAGAGTTAAGACGGTTCGAAAGAGGATTCATAGCAAGGCAGAACCATAATGGGCTCAGTGAGTCCCCTTGGAAGATTCCTGTTCGAATTGGAATGTTGTTTGTACTTACTGTGCTTTTACCCTGTACTTCGAGCTGGATCGTTGTTCTCCAACTTGTCATAGCGCTCTCTAGAAAAGACAAAGTATTACCATCAACTTTATACACTTTTAATATGTTTATAAGCCATTCGTGTGGTACTGAGTCGAAGGCTTTCTTATAGTCGACGTAGGCAGTAAAAATATTTCTCTTGTTGTGATATGCCTGGTTGTTGATGACAGAGTCGATAATAAGTTGTTCTTTACAGCCCATAGACCCTTTAGCGCATCCTTTTTGTTGTGCGGATATGATGTTGTTTTTCTCACAGTGTTGATAAATGCGCTGTGTTAAACATGAAGTGATAATTTTATACAAAGTAGGTAGGCACGTTACCGGTCGGTACTTAGACGGATCTTGTGTGTTGTTCTGGTCTTTAGGCAGTAGATAGGTTATTCCTTGCGTTAGGAACGCTGGCATTTCCTGTGGGTTAAGAATAACGTGGTTAATTAATTCTGAGAGTTTAGGATGCACACTCCGTAGTTTCTTTAGCCGAAAGTTATGAACTCCATCTGGGCCAGGTGATTTCCAATTATGCAGTTTTTGGATAATCTGGTTGACTTCCTCGATAGTGAATGGTCGATGTTCCATCTGGTTATATTTATTACTATTTTGTTTCTCTTCAGTAACCCAGCTTGCGTTGATATTGCATGTTGTTTGAGTTGCAAGTTGTTTGGCCCAAAAATCTTGAATTTGTTCTTTCGTGGGGTATTGCTTATCTGGTTGATCTGATTTTGAATTTAGCTCTCTATAAAATTGTTTTTCGGCCTTTTCAAAACGAAGATTGTCACGTTTTCGGTTATTACTGGTCTTGTATCTTCGTAGGCGCCCTGAAAATAAGGAAAGTTTCTGTTTTAGAGTATCCAGGCATTGTTGAGCTGTATTATTTTCTGGTTTATGCCGAGTGTGGATGTTGTTTCTCTGCAAAATTTCATCAACTTTCTGTTTTAGTCTATTTGTTCGTGTACCCCTCAGATATTCTGTTAGTTGGCCGATATCTTTTCGAAACCTCTGAATTTTTCGTTGAAGTCTGGTCTCCCATGGCGGTATCGGGAGCTCGGTTCTTGCAGAGTCATTGTGGATCCTTATCTTCATGGTTTTAGCAACGGTAGTTGCTGCGCTATAAACTAAAAGGTGAAGAGATTGCATGTTATTAATATTTAAAAGATAAGGTGGAAGAATTTTGGTGTTTAAAAGTTCCATAATTTGACCTAGTTTTTTTGAAGAGTTTACTTTTGGAAGTTTGGGTCTTATCAGTGGGTTGGTTCCCTCAAATTCTAGCATCGCACGTGCCATTTCTGCAGATAGTTCGTGATATAGCTCAGAATTGTCCTCTTGGGTGTTTTCGGTAGTGTTAAGTTCCTGTGTGTTATTTAATACGTTTTCTATTACAGGTTGTTCCTCAGCTGGTTCATTGTTAGCGGGGTCTTGTTCGTTATTAGTTTGCGCTTGTATTTCTTTTTTAATGGTATTGAGTCTTGTCTCTGGAATTAGGTGATTACGCATTATTACCCGATACTGGTCTGCTACTCTCTGTTCGGTAACTTGGAGATGTGGATAGATTTTCCTAAATTCGGCATGTAAAGGTTGTCTGTAGCCGATCATTTCTCGTCCCAGGTTGGTCACTTTATAAAAGCTGCGCATGACGGTTTCATTCATCGCAGATGTCCATTTCATGCGCTGTCTTTGTAGTCCCGCCTGGGTGAGCGCTGGCTGAATTTCCTGCGCAGCACCTTCAGCGAGGGGGGCTCGTGATGGTGTTGGGCCCTCCTGGTCGTTTTGTTGTTGAAGAGGAGGAGGTGTAGTTTCTTGAATGACAGGTTGCCGCCTCCTTAACTCCCTGCCACCGACGGTCCGCATACTGTCATGTCTAGCGCCGGCTCCAGACATGCCCTGGCGATCCCCAGGCAGCGACCTTTCTCCGAGGCATCTTCCGCTTCGTGTCTCCATTTCCATGGGTGTACCACCATTTAACCCTGGTGGTCCAGGTTGTTCTTTTAGTCGCCTTTTACGACAGGCAGAACGTACCAGGAGGCTATTCTACCCCGGCCCCCCACGGGGATTATTATTATATTATTATTATTATTATTATTATTATTATTATTATTATTATTATTATTATTATTATTATTATTATTATTATTATTATTATTATTATTATTATTATTATTATTATTATTATTATTATTATTATTATTATTATTATTATTATTATTATTATTACTGGGGCAAAATTGCTTCCTTGGAGGCCACCACTCAGTGTGGGATAATAATCTGACTTAAAGCCATTGAATTCAACAAACTGGGAACTATCTCTCACATAGGAGAAAAAGAGTTTTACAAGACCATAATGGAAATCTATAAATATAATTTTTTTTAATAATAAAACTATGGTCGAACCTATCGAAGGCCTTTGAAAAATCTGAATATAGAACATCCAATTGTCTCCTATGTCCCACAGCTTTGTATACTTTTTTTAGAAAACACGTGAGATTCGTGACGGTCGACCTTCTAGTGAAGAAATCATGTTGTTTTAAAGAAATATGATTGTTTAGTTGATGAAAAAGCTGTTACAGATACAACTTTCAAAGCCTTCGAGAAATTGGACTGTATGGAGACAAGTCTATAATTTTTAATATTGTGTATTGCACCGATCTTATGTATTGGCGTAATTTTAGAAATCTTTCAAAAATCTGGAAAATTGGAAGTTATATATAATCTTACTTATAGCAAGATTAAATATGATAAAATTACAATACTTGATCTAACTAATATAAAAGAGTACATATTAAATATACTAGTCATACTTATAAATAATGCATTCAGCATAGGCGAATTTCCTCCTGACCTCAAAATATCTAAAGTATGTCCAATTCATAAATCTGGTCCTAAAACCCAATTAAATAACTACAGGCCTATATCTATAACAAGTGTCTTTTCAAAAATTATCGAAACAGTGATTAAGAGGCGGATGATGTCATTTATAGAAAAATATATCTCATACGATTTATACCAATATGGGTTTCTTAAAAACAGCAGCACTTTAAGTGCTACTATAGATCTCCTTAACTATGTGTCAGCTAATTTAGATCAAGGCAAAATTGTCATAGCAGTTTTTGTCGATTTAAGAAAGGCATTTGACGTAGTTAATCATGACATATTATTAAACAAGCTGGAAGAAATGGGTTTTCGGGGATCTGCACTGTCCTTGATTGGGTCATACTTACTTAATAGAAGACAATATGTACATGTAAATAATAAAGAAAGTAATATCTTAACATTTAACTGTGGTGTCCCTCAGGGGTCAGTGTTGGGACCATTACTGTACTCACTGTATGTTCTGAGTTTACGGGTAGCAGGGTTAGACGCCCAATATTATACATTTGCTGACGATACTGTATTATTGTATTCGGATAATGATTGTGATAGATTGGTTAATAGGGTAAATGATGATCTAACTAAATATAGTCAATGGTTACTACAAAATAATCTTAAAATAAATTTGGACAAAACCAAATAAATCCTATTTAAACAGACAAATAAGACAATAAATCAAGTTAGAATATGTCTAAATGGTGCGACTTTAGAAAATGTAAATAATATAAAATATTTGGGACTTACACTGGATGAGAATCTTAATTGGAACGCTCATATTGACTACTTAAAAAGTAAGATAATTCCCTTTACAGGAGCATTTTATAAATGTAAGCACTTCTTAAGTAACGCAGCTAAATATAAAATATATAATGCTTACTTTCTTTCAAACTTGCGGTACCTAATTCCAGTGTGGGGAACCTGTTGTAAGTACAATTTTCAAAGAGTTGAAATTTTACAGAGTAAAGTACTCAAGATTTTATTTAATCTTGATTATTTTATGCATGCGGGGGACATATTTGAAATATTGAAAATCCACTCAATTAGTCACATACTTAAAATAGAACAAGCAAAATTAATATTTAAAATAATTAATAAGCTACAAAAATCAAATTACACTATTGTTTATTCTAGTGAAATACATGCACATAATCTAAGAAACAACAATATTCGACTAAGTAGTGCTAGAACAAACATTGCCCTTAGAAACCCAATCAACGCAGCGACACAAACCTATAATGATCTGTCTTATGAAATAAAACAAGAAGTTTCTTATTATAAATTTATTAGAATGGTTAAGCAATCCTTACACTAATAACAAAGTTACTAATATGTAATTCTATGGCCACATTGTTACAATAACATATTTCTTTTAAATGTAACTTCGGTACCAATGCTAATATAAGCATTGCTTTGAAGTGTATTCATATATTGGACTTGTGTGTTTATTAAGTTTATGAAATAGGCAATATTATAAATATGTATTAAGAAAAAAATGTAAAAAAAATCAATTTTGTAACCAGATAATTGCTTTAATATATGAAGTGTTTTCAAAAAAGTAAGGGAGCTGTCAGCTGTGAAACATTGTGCACAATCTTGAATAATAAAAGATCAACTAAGATAAATGACTCAACTTTAAGAACAGCCTGTATACAACTCCAATAATAAGGTTCTTATGTGTCCGCTATTACACAATTAGTCTTACAGTATTTCTACAAACGCACAGCCGTAATAACATTACGAATAGCAATCAACACATATTCCAAGTAACACAGCAACGGTTGCGCATTTTAAATGAACCGACCAACCAGAAATCGGTTCTGCTTTCTTTATCCATGTTCGCGTGAAAGGCGCTTAAGAAAAGCGTTTGAAACGTCACTTACGTCATTCTTATATAACGGTCATAACCCCACTTTCTTTGCAATGTGTCACCCTCAGCTGTGAGCTGTCTGAGAAATTTGGTAAAATCAGTAGCTAGAATGTATGGAGAGCATTGGTCGGGCTTTCCTGCAGTGTGACTGCAGTGATTCTCCTCGAAAATGCAGCGTTCCAAAGACTTGCCAAAGATCCCTCCTCACTATTTCCACGAACTACCTCAGGAGGACGAAGAAAGACTAGAAAAGCTATTCATAAAACTTGACAAAAACCGTAATGGAAGGATTGATATTCAAGACCTGTCTGCAGCCCTACACGAGCATGGGGTAAATCAAAACTATGCAAAGGGTTTTTTAAGAAATAGGATAAATAAGAGTGGTGAACTGTCACTTGCTGATTTTATTTATTATGTGAGAGAGCACGAAAAGAATTTGAGGTTGCACTTTGCCAGCTTAGACAAGAATCGAGATGGAAGGATTGATTTGGAGGAACTTATCAAGGCTTTTCATGAGCTGGGCATTCCCCTGGAACGTCAAGAGGCCACCAATTTACTACTTAGAATGGATCAAGATGGGAGTTTGAACATAAGTTACGATGAGTGGAGAGATTTTTTGCTTTTGGCTCCGAGCAGTAACATCCAAGACTTAATAACTTACTGGAGACATTCTACATATTTGGACATTGGTGAGGATATGAATGTCCCAGATGATTTCACTCCAAATGAAATGCAAACTGGAATGTGGTGGAGACATCTGTTAGCTGGTGGAGTTGCCGGTGCTGTTTCAAGAACCTGTACAGCTCCATTAGATAGACTAAAAGTATTTTTACAAGTGCAACCTTCTAAGCAGAAAATATCACACTGTTTAAGTAATATGGTAAAGGAGGGAGGAATAAGGGGATTATGGAGAGGTAAATTTATTTATTGATATATAGAACTGTACATTTCAACTTTTTTTATTAATTTATTAATGGAATCCATTTACAACAAGGTAGTTGTAACAGTATAGTTTATTTAGAAAATAAATATGTTAAACATATTACATATAACAGAAATGCTAATAAGGAGTAAAGAAACTAATGCAGTGAGGATTAAGTCTACATAATATTTCTTAATTGAGTTTTAAAACTGGAAAACAATATGTATCTGTCTTGGAAACCTATTACCACTTCAAAACAACCATGTAAATGATTTAACAAAAGTCTTTGACTGCCTTTTTTTAGACACTTTGAGGTTGAAAGCAGACAACTATAGATGCATTTATCATTTTATGTAAAAAACTCAAATTTATTAAACTTTCACCATTTCTTTTTGCCATTTATGTAGCAGATATCTATAACTGCTTATAATTCTGTAAAATTAAACAGTTTACAGAGGTTTCTTAACTTATAATCTGTAAATACTGTAAATAGGTAAAATATAATCAAATTTAAAGAAAGGCTTAACTCAAATATTAAACAAATATTAGCTTATGCTAGAAATCACAATTTTGACATTAATACCTTAAAGTCACAAATTCTTATAATTGAAAAAGATAAAAAATTAGGAATAGAAATTAAAGAATTATTATGTATCTCTATGAATAACAATGAAATTCCAATATTTCAGAAAACAAAAAAGCTTATTTTTATTACCTTTAGCCTACCTAAATATTTATGAAAACAAAAATATTTTTTGTGCAACACTTTGGTATTGTCATGTTATTCATGGCAATTCATTGTCTTGGGTCCCAAACAAATCTATAGAAAAAAATGCAAAACATCTGCATGAGATTTTCATACAATATTTCTTTTATGAATAGCATAATACCAATCTTAACCAACAGTGTGTGTATAATTCTATATACATATGTGATCCCGCCTGGAGAAACCAAACTAAGCATCATTAGAAAAGTTATACTGGATGGCCATGAAAAGGTCACATAATTGCTTGAATTTTTTGTACACGCACAAGAATTCAATTCAAATCTTTATTAATCCAAAAGAACAATAACCGATAATAGGTGTAGGATGTATCAAAAGAAAGAAAATTAAATTAAGATTATAAACTAAATTAAAATTAGCATAACACTAATTTTAAATACAATACAATTAAAAAGGCACACACACATATGACACAATGGCAATTGAGGAACTAAGTATAATATCAATGTGGGTATTTATGGGTTTAAGTAAAATTTAAATAAAAAGTAGTGTTATGTTTTCTATCAGCTCAGACTCTGGAAAGTTGTATCATTTAGGAATTCATCAAATGACATAATAGCATTAATTAAAGAGTTAATTTTAAAAATATTTTCAATTTTTTGCTTTCAAGTGCTCTTATCTCAATAGGTATTTTATTGAAAATTTTTATAAGATTATATTGAACATTTTTCTGAATAAAACTAAAGTTACATTTTGCATTTTTTAAATTGTATTTATGCCTTGTTTTATGTTCCCTATTTGTTTTTAAGAAGAGGTCTGGATTATCTTTAACAAACAATGCTGCTTCCAAAATGTAAGTGCCTGGGAGTGTTAAGATTTAAATTTTTTCCTGCAAGTCTCCATTTTCAATACAGTTCACTACGGCCACATATGTTTCTGATTCAGCATTTCTGAAGAACAAAGATCCTACCTGCCTCCGAGCTGTCACCCCAGAATATGACTCCATATTTTAGACAAGAGTGTACATAGGCATGGTATGCTATTTTTGATGTTTCTTCACTTACATGCATGGAAATTATTTTTAATGCATAACAGTAAGAGGCTATTTTGTTTGCAAGAGAGCCAATGTGATGTGTCCAGTCCAAGCTATGGTCTAACCTGATCCCCAGAAAAGTTACATAATCCAGAGTTTCAATCTGTTTGAGATCTGCTTTATAGGTAGATGAATAAGCATTTTTTTTATAGTTGACTTTAATAAATTGTGATTTATCCACATTAAGTAGGTTATTATTATTAAACCAATTTTCAAGTAGTAATAAGGTGCTGAAGATTTTTTGGGACATATTTTCTTTATTCTCAGTGGACAAAGTAACATTCACTATAATTCACACATAACACTCACAACCTCTGGTAACTCATTGGTGTAAATACTGTAAATAATATAGAGGACCAAGTATGGACTCCTGTGGTACTTACCGACATACCCCCTCCACCCCCAACCTATAGCCTGAATCAGCAAGTCAAATACCTTTGATAGGTCAAGTTCTGTTTCCAAGAAATTTAGTAATTGCTCATATATAACTTTTTGAAATACTTTACTAAAATTGTTTAACAAAGCAATGGGTCTATAGTTTTTTATTTCTTTTTCATCCCCTTTCTTGTAAATTAGTATTATTTTTGCAATTTTAAGATCGGTTGGAAAAGTCCTGGTTTCTATGCTGAGATTTACTAAAAAGCTGAGTGGGTGTGCAATTTTTGTGGCAACTGATTTTATCAAATGCACAGGAATTTCGTCTCTTCCAACTGATTTTTTACTTTTTAGGTCAAATATTATTGACATTATTTCATTTGGACAAGTTGGATGAAAAAATAAGGACTTTTGTGCAATTTTTTCATATTTTAAAGCCTCATCCTGATTTATTTGAAGGTCTGAGCAACTTATTATGTAATGATTGTTTATTTCATCTAAAATCTCTAAATTACTTTTAGTGTTACTTCTCTTAATATTTTCAATAACAGACATTTTGTTTTTTGCTACCTGCCCTGTGCATTTTTTTACAACATCCCAAATAGCTTTAGAGGGATTTTTTGAATGTGTTATATAGTTATTAAAATAATTTCTTTTTGCCTGTACCCTGTACCAAAACCATTTTGTAAACACAAATATATTTTTTATATTTTATTAAGTCAAGTTCAGACCTATTTTTCTTTTTAAATAGCAATCTTTTTGTTTTTGAAGAGACTTTTATTACATTTGAAATCCAAGATCAACTTTTTTTGTGTTGTATTTTTAAAGGAAATATTATATTTAAAGCTCTTAAAAAAGTTACTATTAAATTTTTATTATTTTTATTTATCTCCACGAGACAAATAAAAATAACAAAAATTTTCTGATTGCACAACATTACAAATCACCTTAAAATCTATAAGAATGAATTTAAAATAAAAAATTGGATTTTTGGAATCTTAGGTGGGTTTCTTTCTGCAGAGTCACATATAACATTATGAATAGAGGTCAACCATCACACTTAAGAAAAAAGACCTAGAATCCAGACAGATTTGGTCACTTAGCAAACAAAAAATTTTTTTGCTGTTCCATTGTATAAAACTGCTTCATATGAACAGTCTTTCAGCTATGTTGCTATAAAAAGTGGAATGAGAGTAATAATTTCTCAAATTTGAAAGAGCTATTAAAGAATCATTATTGATTATACCATGAAAATGAATCATACCATATGTTTTATGTTAGTAAGAGGCTATCCCGGTACTCAGTTTTGATTTGTTTTGATTTTGTCACCACATCAACATGTTATATTCTGCTTATGTCAATGTTCCTGTTTTAACTAAACTAGACTTGTTTTACCCACATTGACCTTAACTTAAAATTATTGAACTTTAACCATAGGACGTGCTAGTGTGTATGTTTTTATGCGTGTTAGGTTCAAGCTCAAGTAGGGAATTGTAGCAGATATCAATGAATGAATTAGTAATAGATAGATTCAGCTTTAAATGTTGTGCAACAAAAAAGTATAGCAATTTCGTTTGTATTGGATATAATAAGCTATTACATCAAAACTGCCTGGAAAGAAATTTGAAATTGCATATAAAGTTTGGATACCAAATGCTATTCCAAAAACTGTAACATTTTCAACAATGATCCTGATAAGCAGTTGGAGGTTGTTTTAAAAGAAAGAATAGGAGAAACTACCACAACGTATTTTTGAATCAAACTATGATTTAAAAATCAATATAGAAAAGTATGATAAATTACTGGCTGAAAAGGATATACAAATAGATGCTCTACAAGAGTACTTGTTGTTGAGTACTAATGATGAGCTTGATGGTTGCAAATCTTAAGTCCTTGTTCAAAAAACAGTGAGAAAACAGAAGATTTTGAGGAAGAAATCATAGCTGCAGAAAAAAAGTTGATAGAGACTTTAGAGAAGAAGGCCAAGTAGGTAGAAGCAGTTAGGCAGAACATGTCTGATTTGGAAATTGAAAGAGCTTCCATGGAGAAGGAGATTGTTAACCAGACTAAAACTATTCAGGATCTGCAAAAGACAATCACTGATTTAATGGGTACAAATAGATCTATGATCTTAATCTTATCTAAATCTTAAATCTTAAAAAAATAATTTAAACATAAACAAAATAGAAAATATAAAACTAATTAGGTCGGGAATTACTTTGATTAGGATAACTTTAGCTTTAACTGATATACAATATGGCATAACGTGTATATATAGACCTCCCTCGACGGTAGTATCGTCTTTTCTCGATGACCTGGAAAATTATTTATTACGTGAATGTAATCAGCAAACAGAAATACTTCTGGGAGATATAAACATAAATACTCTATCTGAAAATTCAGCTGATACAAATAACTACCTAGCTCTCTTGATGTCTTACGGATTCTTCTCCCTTATAACTGGTCCTACACGGGTCACATTAACATCAAGGACCTAAATTGACCACATTTTCCTTAAAAAAAAATTTTTGGAAAACAAAAATAAACATCTTTCTTTTATTTTGGAAACTGACGTCACCGATCACTATCCTGTGTTGCTTAATTTTGCTAGAGACGAGGTTCGGGCAGGTAATGTTTCCAATAATATAAAAATTAAAACTATAAAAATATTAAACAATGAGAAGGCAAAAGATTTACTTATAAAACAAAATTGGGAAAACACTATCTTAAATATTAATCATGTCGAAATTGCAACCAAAATTTTTTATAATGTTGTCGAACATATTATACAAAGCTGTGAAGAGACAAAAATATTAAAACAAAAAATAAAACCTTGGATAACTGCTGCTATTATATGTTCAATAAAAAATAGGGACAAAATGAAAAGAAAATTGAATAAAAATTATAGTTTGGAAAAAGAACAACAATATAAAACATACAGAAAGAAACTCATTGGGTAAAATAATAAATAAATGTAAAAATGACTATTACAAAACAAAAATTGAGGAATCTAAGAATAATATGAGCAAAATGTATAAAGTTATAAATGAGGTTACAAATCAAATTACTACTAAAGGAAATGACATAATAAAAATAAAAAATAATAACAAAGAATTTTCAAATAACAAAGACATGGCAAACTTTTGTAATCAGTATTTTATAAACGTAGGAGTAAATATGCAAAACCAAATAAAAAAACCAAAAAAACAATTCAAAATTAATCATAACAGTGTATCTTCAATGTTTCTAAAACCAACTAATAGGAATGAAATAATTAAACATATTTTTTCGTTAAAAAACAATTCCGCGCCTGGGATAGATACTATTAGCTCAAAATTTATAAAAAAATTTCATATTTACCTTATTGAACCATTGGTTCACATTATCAACCTAATATTTAAAACAGGAACAGTACCTACTCAATTTAAAGTATCAATAATCACTCCAATATATAAATCAGGTGATAAATGTGAAATAGGTAACTATCGTCCTATAAGTGTGATCAATAATTTTTCCAAGCTCTTCGAGAAATGTTTGAAAGATAGACTTATTGACTATTTACAAAAAAATAACGTATTAACACAAAATCAGTTTGGTTTCATTGGGGGGCTCAGCGCATCCGATGCTGTCTGCGAATTAACAAAGCGAGTGAATCAGGCTTTTGATGGTGATAGAAAGTGTTTGGCAGTGTTTCTGGACCTAGCAAGGGCCTTTGTCACTGTACCGCATGGGCTTTTGCTAGATACTTTAAGATCTTGTGGTATTAGAGGTCCAGTGTCAAGGGTCTTTGAAAGTTACTTGGGGGACAGAAAACAGTCTTTAAAAATAAATAATGAGATTAGTGAACCATCTTATATAAAAATTGGAATTCCACAAGGAACAGTTATTGGACCTATACTTTTTATAACTTATATTAACGGTCTTACCAATCTTAAAATTCATGACGGGTCACTGATATCATATGCAGATGACACGGTTGCGGTGTTTCACGGAATTTCTTGGGGAGACACAAAAAAAACTGCAGAACTTGGTCTAGCAACAGTCAAGAACTGGCTGGATTCTTTTAAATTAAGTCTCAATAGTCAAAAAACAAACTATATTGCATTTTCTATAACAGCTGCTAATCGCCCCAGCTTTCAACAAATTAAACTTGAATTAATTGATATCAAGGAAGTTTCATTTACTAAATATCTGGGTATCATTGTGGATAAACATTTAAAATGGGACCAACACATTCTAAAATTAACACAAAACATCCGTAAACTTATTTATCGATTTCATATTTTGAGAAATATCTTAAATGAAAAACTACTAATTTTAATTTATAAATCCTTGGTTGAGTCCTTGTTAAGGTATGGGGTGATTGTCTGGGGAGGTCTATACAAGAATTGTTTAAAACAACTTAATGTAGTACAAAACTTTATTTTAAAAGTTATATACAAAAAACAAAAAAGATTTCCTACACAACAATTATATTCTGAAGAAATTTTTAATATACGCTCAATTTACATATTGTCAACATGCATTTATACACATAAATCAGAAAAAATCAAGAATTATGTTAGTCATTCCTACACAACCCGAAATAATATAAACAGACACCTAAAAATACCAAACATAAAAAAAACTATAGGGCAACGATTTTTAGGATACTTGTCCCCGAAATTTTATAACATCTTACCAAACAGCTTAAAAAATATAAATAATATTAAAAAGTTTAGTAAGGTCTGTAGAAAATTTATTTATTCAAATATAGATAAATTTAATTTTTTTAAATAGTTTTGGGAAGGGAAACTTTATTGGAGAATTTTTGTTTAGTTGTTAGATATGGTTATGGTTAGTTATATTTTATATTATTACTAAAATTTTGTGATTTCTCAGCATACACAAACAGATGTTACAACATCTAGGTGTATGTTAAAAACAATGACTGTTAACTATTATTATTGAATATAATTAAGTTAAAAAAAAATAAAAAATTTGTTATAATATAACCAAAATGATTAATAAATTTGAATTTGAATTTGAATCATTTATCTTCTGGAAACTGACAATAAACTGCATTGTGATGAAATTTGTCAGCTTAAATAAGATAATTCAAAATTTAGTTCACAGCAACCAGTTTGCTATGAAACACCCTAGTAAAACAACTCCTAATAGACAAAGACAAAGAACTTTATTGGTGCTAACAGAAAAGCTTACACAAGTCAATGAATTACATACATAGTTTGTAACATCAGTGAAGTTATTATTGATATATTCCTTGATACTAAAAAAACTCTTAGCCACAAGATATTTTTTTAACACTACTTTAAACTTATTGAGAGGTAATATTCTAATTTGAAGTGGCAACTTATTATAAAACATTGGGCCATAAAAAGACCCCCGGTTTTTATGCAATGAATTTTATGAAATTCTATATGAAAAAAAGTATTCATAGTTATTGATATTGGCCCTGATATGCGATACACAATAGTAGATATATAAACAGGGCACAGTTAAAATATTGAGTCTTGAGAAATGCATTTTACATTCTGCCCTATGGTCCAGGTTTTCAAGGATTCTAATGGCCTTTCTCTGAAGGGAGAAAATACCGCCCACATTGGTTGCATGCCCAAACTAGAATCCCATAGGAGATTCTTGAATGGATACACGCAAAGTAAGCAAACATTGCAACTTTAAGAGACACTCTGCATCAAGCTCCGAAGTGCAAGAACGCCAGATGCGATTCCAGGACATATGTAATCAACATGTGCATCCCATAGAAGTTTGGAATCAATTTTTATCCCAAGAAAGATAACCAATGCATTTCCAACATTAGCCAAATCTAAATTGCGAGTAGATATGTACAAATTATATTTATATAATTGGTTCAGATAAAACCAATCTGAATCCTTCGATTGTTTCTCCTGTAGATTCATGGGTAAATCACCAAGTGCATATGCCTTTTTTATTAAGGTTGTGTCGTCGACAAAGTGAATAAGATCAGCACTAGGATCACTGCACCACTCGAGATCATTAATGTATATCAAAAAAAGCAGATCACTAGTACTCTTTGAGAAACCCGAAATTTTAATTCTGCAAAATCAGATTGTGAGCCATTCAAATTAACTTCTTGAGATCTACCAGATAGATAAAATTTTAATTCTAACTTCTAAAATCAAACTGTTTATTAATAAAAAAACCATTGGATTAAAAAAAAAAGTAATTCTAGATTTTAGGGCTTTTTCAAAGATTTTTGAGAAAAAAGGGACTAAAAATTTGCTAATTGCAAAATGAATAAATGTGTGAATAAATCAGTGACAGTCGATATTTGAAAACAAGTATGAATTATTCAATCGACGAAAAAATAGCCATAACTAAGTGGCATTATGCGGGAAACGGTCTTACTTTATATGTATGGTTGTGAGATTGATAAAACGAAAAAAAAAACATTTCTTGTATTCGGCTGTACGTCAGATTTGACAAAGTCTTATAACCAATTGTTTGCTGGTGGCTGGTTTTATTTGAACCGAAAATTTGCTAATTTTGCAATTACATTTAATTGAATAATTCAAGATTCACTTATTAACATTTTTTTAAACTTTGCAAGATGGTTTGCCAGATTGGTCTCTTGATTGGCCTCTTCAAAAAGTTATCTTACATTTTTTCTGTATAATGTACAGGGAAGCCAATAATTGACCCCCTTAAAATTTACATGGGTTTTCCTATGTTCCGCTCAGCGACGCACCACCCGGTATACTGATATTCACAATATAGTTAATCAACTTAATATTCATTACATAAAAATCACGACTTTTTGTTTTTTAATGATTTGATTAGGTCACGCAGCTCAATGATAGATATTTCAGTAAATGTGAATTTGTTACCTGGAAAGTGTAGATCAGCTGTGTATTTCTTAACATAATCTTCTGCCATGCCCTGGGAAGGTGGTTAACTGTTTATGATTTTAGAGGCTATATTAGAGAAGAAGTTATTGAAATGATCAGGTGAAAAGTCATTTACTGAGTTCTATTTACCTTTTAAGCCAAATTGGTATGAACTACATCTCGGATGGATTTTGTGCTGTACTTTTTAGGTAATTGTCATATGCTTGAGATATAGCTTTCTTTAAGTTATTGTGATAAGTATACCTTAGTTCTTTTTTTAGGTCAGTAATAAAATTGCAGTCTCTTTGCTTAGCCAACTCAGGCACAAAATTTAAAAGCTCTCTTTGTTCCTTTAAATTATTGTTAAATCAATTAACACAAACTCTTCTGAAAAAGGAATATTCGCAAAAATGTTGTCAATGCATGAGTAATCATGAGTTCGGCAGAAGATCTTTTGAGAAATGCCATAAGCTTCAACTAAATCAAGGAGTTATTATCTCTTAGAAAAAAGTTAATATTAAAATTGCCATTTAGTATAAGGTCATATTTAAGAGTGTCCAAAATCTGCAATGCATTTTCTAGTCTCTCTATAATTTGGTAAAAGTTACCAGATGGTGGCCTATAACAAGTCATTATCACCAATTTCTATTTATCGGATTGTGCAGCACATAGCAATAACTGAGAAGCCAAGAAAGAGTGAAGTTGACCAGCAAGCTAATCTTCTGATTGACGAACAAAAAAAAATATATGGTACCTGCAGTGCCTGAAACAGTTCCAGTGCTCTAACTTAAATTATTGATAGCTCTTAATCAATAACAGGATGTGTTTTTAATTGGACTATTGGTCATGGAGAAAATGATAGCTTTTTAATTTCATTAAATTTATTTCACACAAGGAGCCAACACTCTCAATTAGAAAAGTTTATGTCTATAAGTAAATTTCCTAATTTAGTTTTTACCCTGTGGTGTGATTTTTCAATATGTCTTTTCATATTATAAAATTATTAATAATTATATTAGCCAGTTCATGAATAAGAATGTTTGCAGTATAAGAGTTATTACAATAACTAAACATAATGATCAAGTTCGCCACTCTATGTATTCACTCTGTAAATTGTTGTCCTTTTATGTGAAGTGTAATAATATTGTCTCCAAGAGGATTGTGATAAAATCAGTACCAACCAATTTTAATTTTGATGCTCATGTAATTGACGACCCTGTAAATATATAGAACGATTCCCTCAGCAATGTAGCTAATTGTGAGAGTGGCAATTTTTTAGATGGAGGACCAAAGGAGGTTCAATCAGTAAGTTTATTGAATATTAAGTGTGTTAGAAATAAGGTAAATGATTTAGAGTTATTTATGGATTCTCTGAGATTCTCAAATATTGTAATCCTTACTGAACATTGGTTGAAGCAAGTTGAAGAGTCTCTGGGGTTGGCAGATTACTCTAATTAAAATTCTCTTGAGGGAAGTTCAGCCATGGTGGCACTATGATATTGATACATAATGATTTCATTTCTAGTTATTCTTTTCTTCCAATAGTAAATTTTGATTTCCTTCTTAAAGAAAAAGGGTTTGAATTTTTAATAGCTATTGAAAAAAAATTAATTTGTTCATTTTGGCAATTTACAGATTCTCCTCTGAAAGTTGTGATCTTTTTTTAGAAAAATGAGAATTTTTATTGTCACATGTATCAGTCAATGCTAATATTGTTGTTTCTGGTGATTTTAACGTAGACTTTCTGATTCAGTACAGTAATCACACCATTGTGCAATCTTTTGCAGTCTTTTAATTTGAGCATACATGTTGATCAACCTACACGCATTACAGGTCATTCATCCTCTCTACTCGATTATGTTTGCTCAAATTTGGGCATTGGTAATATTTGTCACTGTACAAATGCAGGACTCTTTGACCATGAAGCTGTCTCATTTTATACATCAATATTTAAAGCTCAAGATCAAACAAAAAACAAATGTGGCAGCCTTTATACTAGGAGTAATTTTGAAGAGTTTGGGTCTCTTTGCCAAAGAACCAAGGAATTCAGTTTTGGATGCAGTAGTAGTAGTAACGGTGGGGGAGTTAGAGCTCGGCAAGTAGGCCTGAACAGTCCCTTTTCGCCAACCCCAGAATCACCGCAACAATGCGCGGTCTTCACTGAGTCGGCCCGTCCTTTTAATAAAGGCTTGCACGTTGTCCCAGTCCAGATCTTTAAGATCTTCCCATTGGAGTGTCGTTGCTCCGAAAGTTTTCCTTCTCAGGCGACTCCACCTATCACAGATACCTAGTATGTGATATAAAGTTTCCTCCCTGTACCGCAATTCGGACAGAGTGGGTTTTCTCTCTTACCAAGAAGATGTAGATGCCTGTTTAGACTGTTGTGTCCAGTCAGAATTCCCACCAAGTCTTTGATACTCTGTCGGGTCTTTGTTAGCAGTCGCCTTGCTTTAGAGCCGTCATGGTCTGGTATCATTTCCTTGGCCTGCCTACATCCTTCTGTCCTTCTCCAATTCCTCCTTGTTTCGGGGCCTACGAAGGGGTTAACGGAACCTTGTCTTGCCGTCAGCCCGCTCATTGCCCTCGACACCTTGGTGTCCCGGGACCCATCTCAGTCTCATTTCCCTGTGTGCTGCAAGTCTTTCCAATGCGTCTCTGCATTCCTGGACTAGCGTTGAGCTGGCCCTGGATTTCTGAATCGCCTTGAGGGCAGCTTGACTCTCGGAGCGGATGCAAATCCCCCCATTACCTTCCAATGCCTCTCGTTTGTTTGCTACTTCGAGTATAGCAAACACCTGTGCTTGGAAAACTGTGGTGTGTTTCCAAGGATTCCCCTGTGTTCGTTTCCATCCTGTACACCTCGGATCCGGCCGAATTGGTGCTTTTCATCCATGATCCATCTGTGTACCAGGCCTGGAAACCATTTGGCTCTTTAATTTGGTTCTCCGACCATTCTTCCCTTGTCGGGATTTCGACTTGAAGCCCCTTCTTTAACCTTAGTTTGTCACTTTCTGTAGTGCATCCTGAGAGCAATTCTCATATGGCCTTGTCCTAAGTGAACATTGCGCCCCCCTCCGCTATCCTTCATCCTCTTATGCGCCGCCATGGCCTCCCTCTCAATCTAGACTGGGAGGTCCGGTTGCCCAAGAAGAATATTTAGTGGATTTTTGGATGCAGACAATAAACTAAAAAATGTTCACTTTTCTATCTTGAATAAATACAATGAAGCCTTCCCAATTGTTAATAAAACAATTAAAACGACATTTACGACAAATAATTACGACAATGATTCATTTCTGGTCTATTTCAATAATTATAGGAGGATTTACAGGAACACTATTGCTCTTTCTAAAGCTTTGTATTATCGTAGAAGAATTGATGAGTCGCTAAATAAATCAAAAGAATCATGGCATATTGGTAATGAGTTGATGGGGAAAAGCCCCAGAACTCTCAAATTGGATTCCAATTTACATGCAGACATACTGAACCTTACTACTGTAACATTACTTTTGAACTCACCAAGGATGTTTTTAGTAGATATACAGTATAAAAGTAAGATATGTAAATGTAGAGGAGACATTTGTCTTTAATCCTACTAATATTTTGAAGATTAGAGATGTTATGAGAAAAATTAAAAATAAAACATAAGCAGGTTGCGATCATGACTCTTTAAGGATACTCTCGGCTTTACCACCCAATGCCCTTTAGGCATTTGTAGATTTATTAAATGAATCTTTCACTTCAAATACATTTCCCGATTACCTCAAACAAGCCATTATTGATCCGGTTCATAAAGAGGAGACTGCAGCAGTCCTTCTAATTTTAGACCAATAGCTCATATCTAATCATATCTAAGATTGTTGAAGGTGAGAATGATATCTTTTTTGGAGAGATTTAACATTCTAAGCGGGGCACAGTTTGGGTTTGAAGAGGCTTTTGGTGATGCTATTTTTGATCTTCTTCAATTTCTTTATAGCACTTTTAATTCCGGTGAAGTTGCTGCAGCAGTGTTTTGGGACATATCCAAGGCTATTGACTGTGTGGATCACAGAATACTGTTGTGGAAATTAGAGAGATATGGTTTTAGAGGGTATTCTTTGAGTTGGTTTAGCTACTTATCGGGTCGTGTTCAAAAGGTTAATTTTGGTGGTCATTGCTCTGAAGAACTATAGACTACTTCCTTCTTCCTCCTAAACCTTAGTAGGACAGAACCTACTAAGATTCCCCAAGGTTCTATCCTGAGGCCGTTATTGTTTCTTCTTTATGTTAACGGCCTTCCTTTGCTCCCCATAAAGGGTAGGGTTACTATGTTTGCAGCTCACCCCACTATCATTTGGCATGGAAAACACATTGACCAATTGAAAATGTTTCTGGATGCTTATGATTAGGGAATGGTGCGATGTAAATCAACTCTGTTTTAACACGTCGAAAACAAGTCTGTTACGTTTCAAATGTTCAATGAATTCTGTCACTATTAACACTGTGGAGCTGAAATCGGCTCCTTAGATTTCAGCTCCACAGTGTTTCAAGTCTTTGGGAGTGACAATTGATTGTAGACTCAAATTCCAGGAACACATAATTAAAGTGTGCAGTAGGGTATCATCAGGTTGCTATGCCCTTAGAATAATTTCTAAGAAATTAGATGTTTACATGGCAAAAAATGCTTTTTATGTCCTTGTGGAGTCATATCTTCGCTATGGGATTTGTTTCTGGGGATCATGTGCCCACTATCTGTTTAATACAGTATTTGTTCTGCAAAAAAGAGCAATTAGAGCCCTTTTTGGAGTGAGATGTCGTGTAACTTGTTGGCATCTTTTTGTGCAAAATAGAATCTTGAGTTTTCTTTTAATATTGTTGCTGATTGTTATTTGTTGTCTTTACTGTTTTTACCCAGCATAGTAGTAATTTAAAAGAATAAATTCCTATTAAGTCAATGTAATAACGGTGGCTTAGGATTTTTTACTCTGAATGTTTAAAATGCAAATCACTTAAAAACTGTTAGAGTTACATGAAATAAACAAGAGTACCTTTTTTATTAAAAATTGAACTGCCTTTTAGATTTTCTAGTTGTTTTAGCCATAACTGATTAGGCAAAAAAGATATGTTGTAATTTACCTAAGTAACAGGGTGTAACTAACGCCCTGTATAAATTATGCTAAATTCACCACAAAATTCGTAATTTTCATGTCAAAACACATAAAGTCGCCAGTTTTCAAGACGATGCTGCTTAAAATCACAAAATTATTAAGAAATTTCAAATTAAAATTTCAACTTTAAATACCCTGTATCTCATAAACCTGCAATGCAACATTTGTATAAGACATGTTAAGCTCAATCGCTATATTTTAGTGTGTAGTATCTCCATTTCAGAGATTGCCCATTCTTAATGAATCGCCCTGTATATAAGTCCACAATACGATTATTTAAAAATATAATTTAATTTATCTAAAAAAAAAACTTATCTAAAATAAAAAAGTAAATAATTAAAAACGATGTTTTGTGTTTTTGTTGCAGGAAACGGCATGAACGTGTTAAAAATAGCCCCGGAAACAGCCATAAAATTTGCTGCCTATGAACAAGTAAAAAGGCTAATTAAAGGCGATTCTAAAGAAGCTTTGACTATATATGAGCGGTTCTTTGCGGGTGCAGCGGCAGGCGGAGTTAGTCAAACCATAATCTACCCATTAGAAGTTCTGAAGACAAGGTTAGCGTTAAGAAAAACTGGCCAGTACAGTAGCATAGCAGATGCAGCTTATAAGATTTATATAGGGGAGGGACTTAGAGCATTTTACAGAGGTTACATTCCAAATATATTGGGCATAATCCCTTATGCCGGCATTGATTTGGCTGTATACGAAACTCTTAAGAAAAAGTACCTAAAGACCCATTCTACCACGGAGCAGCCGGGTTTTTGGATGCTCCTGGCATGCGGAAGCGCCAGCAGTACTTTAGGACAGATGTGCTCATATCCGTTGGCTTTAGTGAGGACTAGACTGCAAGCCCAGGTAATACATGCTTCTATTAATCCATCTACGGCAACAATGTCTGGAGTTATTAAAACGATTCTTGAAAAGGAAGGAATTGTCGGTTTATACAGAGGCATAACCCCAAATTTTATTAAAGCAATTCCAGCCGTTAGTATAAGCTATGTGACTTACGAGTACTCTAGTCGTTTGCTAGGTATACATATGACATGATGAAAATGGACTTTAGGCGATTTTTTTAATTTTTTTAGTTAATTTTTAGTACGCTGAAAAGCTATAATTCCTTCCTAGTATTCCCAGTTTTTTCTTCTTCTTTTATTGTTAGAATTTCAATTATAATTGAAAGAAACTCTTAGGTTTAAGCATGGGTTCTGTGATAATTTGTAATAATGTATATATTCCTTCCTGTTTAGTCAGGAAGCTAGCAGGTTTTGCTTCGTTAAAAGTTTTTTTTAAAATTTAAGATCCAAAGATCTGGCTGAGAAGCAAAGCTATACATATTCCATTTAAAATGTGTTCTAAATTGTCTTAGCAGGAAAAAAAAGAAATTTAGATTAATGGTTTTGAAAAACTGGCTTGCATTTAAGTATCATTACAGAAAAAAACAATAATAAATCAAAAAATATTTGTGATGATACAACAAATTTAAGTTTTAAATTAATTATATTGTGAGGCCCGTAATATAAAATTCTGCTTTATTTAGTGTACATTGTTTTTTTTTTCTTATGGCTCATTTTTATTTTATCGGAAAATTAGCGTAGTTCAAATGATCATATTTACATTTCCTTTTCAATTGGGGTTTTTTCTTTATCAGTTTATCTATTAAATACAATTTACTTGATATGTGCATGATATAATAAATCAGAGTTCATCTGTCAATATGTGATTAATAATTGTAAATAATAGTTTATTTTGAATTACAATTTGAGATAGCCAGAATTCACTTATAAACTATTATGTTTGGAGAATATGCATAAAATCCAAATGATAGAGTTAAGAACTAATCATTTTTGTGAGAATTACATATTGGTCATGGAGTAAGGAAAAAAACCATAATTTTTAAAATACTAAGTTTTACAGGAAGCACTAAACATGGCAATTTTTTTTCTATACTAGAGCTCCCTAATTTATAAATTTTTTGTTATGTTTACCACTTAGCTGATAGCTGCTCTTTTTGAGAAATTTGCATTCTAAGATTAATAGTCGGGATTATTTTGCTACCGAAAGCATGAATAGGAGAAATATGGAGAATACCGACCACTTAAGGGAAATAATTATTATATATTAAACTAGCTGGAATTTAAAACTTATTTTGTGCAAAATTTAACAAAGTTAAATAAATTATAAGGTACTGTTGGGTAATAAGGCCGGGTTAAGAAAAATATTTTTGTTATAACCAAATAAAAAATATTTTTATTACAAAGTAAGATACAAAAGATAAATCAACATGTATTCTTTTAAAAAACATAACTAAAAAATGAAAACAAGAATTTTTAAACATTCATAATGCAAAAAAATAAAAACAACTCTTTTGGCCTTATTACCAGCATAGGCAGGTAATATGGCCACGGAGTAAAATTTGTAGCAGGTAATAAGGCCGATTTTTAAAATTTCCTCAGGGCATGCATTCAGGGCAAATAAATGCTTCTTTATCTTCAACTGTTAGTCCAACACATTCTTCGTGAACCCAAGTACCACAAGATGAACATGCTCTCATATCGGCTACAAAGTCAAGCAGGCAAACAGAACACATCCATACAGCTGAAAGGCTCGTAGTTGGCGTATTGGCGGACTTCCTCTTCACAACAGAACCCTTTTTTGAGATATTGGTAACCTTTTTACCAGAACTACGATCCTTAAATATGTGCCTTTTGACCTCTTGAGCACGATAATTCAAAGCCTTTCTTCGATTGGAGGTTTTTATTGGTGCCATATCAGGTGTAACTAAAACTTCAGAGAAAGAGTTTTGATGTGAAGTTTCTCCTTTTTCAGCTAAATCTTCTGACTGAGTTGATTGAGACTGAGACTGATCTGCAGGGCTGGTACTGGAATGTACTGTTGAATTATCCTTAGTTGTCTTAAATAATGTTGCTAATGGAATATCATCTTCCGAATCCCAAAGTTCTTCCCTTACTATGGCACTTTCCTCACTATTTTCAATATTTTGACCACGATGAGTTGGAAGACTTGGGGCGAATGCATGTTCAGGAATGGCGTTTCTACTGAACGGGTAGATACCAGTTGATCTAAAACCATTGCAGATGTTATTAATAGTCATGCACTTTCCCCAGACTGGCGTAAATACATCAGAAAATCTCTCTTTACTCAACCTTCTATCAGGATGTTGACTCCAATATTCAAGAAGCTGTTGATCCCAGTGGGATTCAAAAGACCGGAAAACGGATTTGTCCATTGGCTGGAGCTCGTGAGTCGTATTACTGGGTAGGCATAAAAGCTCAATTCCTAAAGTTTCTGCCTTTTCAGCAATGGACTCATCTAGGTGACTTGACGCTCCATCAAAAATTAAAATTGTTGGAGGGGAAGACATAAATTGTGAGAAGTGCTCCAGCCATTTGATAAATATCTCAGTCGTCATGCTGCCCTTTGCGGTCATGTGTACAGCTGAGCCTGCTGGTAAACCATCAGAATAGCAAGGTTTTCCACGTTGCCCTTTGAATAAAATCATAGGTGGTATGACATGGCCTAGGGCATTTGCACAAGCGACTACTGTGACGTTTTCCGCATGTTCAGGCGCCACTAAGTGCACTCTTTTGGCACCTTTTTGGGCTAGTACTAGCTGCTGGTGATGAAGGGTTAATCTGCAACCCTTCTCATCCATGTTGTAAATTTTTTCGGGGCTATGTTTTAATCCGGTTCTACACAGCAGAGCATCCAATTTATCAAAATAATCATTTACAATGAAATGATTCAATTTCTGAGCTCGGGCAGGATTTAATTGCTGTGCTTTGCGTTGAGCTATTTGTGGATGACGTCTTAGAAAGGCACGGTACCATTCTTTACCCGCCAATTTTTTTTCCCGGTTAAATTTATGTTTAACGCTCATTTTCTCACAATAATTGAAAACACTTCGGCGTAAAACTTTCGAAGTTAACGGAAAGCCTCTGCTAGAAAATCTCAATATTTTCCTTTCTAAGTCCGTTTCCTGTTCCATATTTAATACTGGTTTTGCTCCCAATGACCTGTTTGAGGAACCGGATTTAAGGTGATTCCTTAAGGTACGACGCGGAATCCCAGATTGCTGTTCCACCCATTCTTGAGACCGACCACTCCTTAATAGCTGAAGGGCCTCTTCCATCATTTCTTCGGTCCAATTTGCTCGTATTCCTCGATTTTTTTTCCCCATAACTGAAAAATAAAAAAAGTATTTTCTACTGCGTATGTAGGAGACAGATAATATGGCCGGAACATTATAGCTACAGCTATAATACTTACCTAAGCTAGAAAACTGCTCCGCGCTGTAACTGTTGCTGACACGTTGGTATAAAAAACTATTTTCTAAGACTTCCGCAGGAATCCTACATGGAAAAACAACTTTTAGACCATCTTGTAATAGGCCTTATTACCTGGCTAGAAACTTAAAGGTAACCATTTCGGCAGGCAATAAGGCCGGGAGCTCATTGCATTGAGATAAGGTGGGAAATTTCTTTAAAAAAATATATAAGTAAGTAAAAAATATATAAGTAATGGGATTATTTTTTTAAGACTTTTGCCAGCGTAAACAATTAAGATAAATTTACAAAAAATTACGCATTATTTTGTAGCCGGCTTTATTATCTGCAAACAAATTTAATGGTAAGGCAGGTAATAAGGCCGCGGCCTTGTTACAAGTCTGGCATCCATTTTCTTTTTGCGGTTAGATGTAACAAAAAAAGAGTAAATAAAACGAAACAACTATGTTAAGTTAATCTATATACCAACACAATTTGGAAAATATAATGCAAACAATACTCTAATCAAACTACCAAAAAATGTTACTCACCTTTTGCAGGTATTTTTTACAACACGGGCACGAAAACACTTCCAAATTTTTAAACACGTGCATGTAGGTAAATGGAGGAATCTATACTAGCTCGCAAAGCGCCAACTGTTTTGTGTTAGATCTGTCTACACCTAGATGGTGCCACTAGGACCACAGAATATTAAGGTATCCGTTGGGATAACTTTGGCTTTATTACCTGCCCGGTCTTATTACCCAACAGTACCTTAGATGGCGGAAGGTTGAATATTAAACAAATTATTTTAAAAACATGAATGACAGAACAAAATGAAAATGATCGATATTACCCTACCTATTCGAGTAATATCGACCATACTTAAACCATACAAAAACTTAAAAATATATCTCTAATTAACAAAATATCAATGAAGCAAAAAATGTCAAATATGGTAACTTTTAACATATCGTTGCTTTGCTTTGATAAAGCCATAACTCAAAAAGTCACAATTTTAAAATAAGAGCGTTTAAAAAACTTTCGGAATGTAAAATTTATGATTTTTTTTTGGTATGGAAGAATTGGTTTAAGTTTGGCTAATTCGTAGAAAAGATGGTAGATAATTTAGTTGAATAAACAGATGCGAGAAAACTCACGATACTCATTCTATTTTTAAACATATGCCTTTATTCATGAAAAACTAACTACAACTGTTTTATTTAACGTACAACTTAATTGTTAATTCCTTAATTACAAAGGTAAAATACAAGGTAATATACAAATATAAATAAAGATTGGTATAAAACGGTCTATAAAATTTTGGAAATTAGGTTTAGTAAATCCGACTTTTTTCGCTGAGGTTTTTTTCGCTAATTGATTTGCTTGTTTTATTTAAATGGGTGTCAACCCTTTTAAATTCAGTTTTTAGATACGCAGTCTTGTAAAAATATGAAGATTGTAATTATTGTATTACTTTAATAATTTTAATGTCACTCTTACATTCTCTTTCTCTGTATTTTTTAATACCTCTTCATGTTCCAAAATCTTTATGGGTCATTTCTATAACTACTTCTATGGTCAGGTCCAAAGGACCATTTTTTAGTACTCGCTTTACTTTTCTTTCTATCATAGAGTGAGCACTATCGCCCTCATTTTGCGTGTGCCCCTTGATTAAAAACTTATGAGTAATTGAGGTAATATTGGGAAACTTATTAATAGGGTAAAGGGAGGTTAGATGGACCACCTTAGATGACCAGTCAAAGTACACATTTGCCAATTGGTACATAATATAAGTAAACTTTAGTGCTCAATTTGAAATAGTTACAAAGGAAAAATATTTAATATTTAAACTAAAACAAATTAAATTCTAAAACTTCTTAAAGGTCCATCTATCCTATCTTATGGAGGTGAGATGGACCATAGCAGGTAGAAAAGATGTACCATAGTAAATTATAGAAAAAATAGACGTCGCTACTTTCCCTTTTTTTTTAGAAGGTACGATAACACACTTCTGGCATAAGTTAACGTAACTTGTACAACTCTCGTACACATAAGGCATTTTAACCATTCATCTTTTTTTTGTTAAACGATCATCTTCACTGCAGCCAACGCACTTACTGTCAAATTGGAGCGCGAAGGCTTTGTTTTTGCACTGTTCTCCTTGTTTTACTTAATAGACTCGGGTAAAGTAATAACTCCTAATATTTTATGTCGAACTCTTTTTATAGCCTTTTGTACGATGGGTACGGGGGAAATTTATCCAAAGCTTTACCGGGAGTAATTGTTTTAGTAGCTAATAATCTGTCAGGAGTGGTTTGTTGATTTTGTAGACCTGAGGTACTTGGTTGGGAAGATTCAGGCCTTGGTTGCGCTGTTTCATTTGGTATTGGCTCATTTATGGTGCAAACAGGGTTTTGGTCAAAAATCCGTAATCGGGTATGGCTAAGGGAGATTGTAAGGGAGAATTCCTGTTGATTTAAACGCAGAAAAAATCAGTCAACCATTTTTGCAAAATGTACGGGAAAGATTTGAACAAAACCTGTATTATTGCATGGAAGTCGAAGGCCAACATTTTGAACATTTACTTGATTGATTTTATTTTTAAGTCCTTTATTTAAAATTATACTTTTTAACATTTTTTTGTAACTTTTATTAGCCCCTGTATCGACTAGGCAACTAGTAACGATTTAAAACTTTAGGGTTATAATCCACATAAAAATACCTTCAAAATAAGGTATCACTCGACCCCCCGTTCCATTTAAAATTTTGGGGGCCCTTGTCACCCCCGCTAGGGCTTTATAAAGGCTATGGCGAAACTAGCAAAAAAATGGTTCCCCCTTGAATCAAAAATTGACGGGTCCGAGGATTTTTCGCAAATGTTCTGAGGGACCCAAAATAGGATCTGTTTCGTTTTCAAATGGCCACCCTGTATATCCAGGTTTGTCAAAAAGACTGTGTTCTCTCATACTGCTTTAAGATCCGCGAAATGGGTTTCAATAATTTCTCTCGACATTCCGATTGATCTTGCAATAGAGATATTTTCTGATTTACGGATCGAAATTTTTGGTCTTCGGCGCAAAAATAGCTCCAACCATTTTTTGCCAGCTTTACCTAAAAAACAGTACCTAGAAGTTAATTAGGTTTTTAATAATTTATGTAAGTATAATTTACCTTCATTTTATTAAATCTGTTTGAAATTCCCATTCTGTCGGCCATTTATATGGATTTCTCTCGGAATACTAACTCGTAGTCTCGTAGTTCTGTGCTCATAGGGTAAAAGAGCTTAAGTCTTAATTCACTTAACTGAGATATTTGCAATTTTGAATTTGGCAACATTTTTATCATCAATTTTTTTATCATTTGTGTAAGAATAAGCACATAATTTTCTCAGATAACTTAAAATATTACTCTCTACATACTTAATAATAAAAATTCTGTAAAAGTTATGTTAAAAGTGGTTTTTGACTGACTTAAGTGCTAATGTCCGGAGTATTTTTTAAACTTAAGCACTTTTGCTCATAAACTAAATTAAAAGACTTATATCAACTTTTAAACTTTATTTAAAGTTTTTTTTTTAAACATATCAAAATAACGTAAAGAGTTCTCCTAACATCCTAAAACCTCCTAATAATATATTCTGCGACGCAATATTAAGATGAAATATATGAAAATTGACCAATACACTACTCATCTTCTTCATAACCATCAGACCCATTTTTTTGTGCTGAAGAGGTGGGTAGGTTTTTGTAATAATCATGAAATACAGGATCTATCAAATGTAAGACACTTAGCAAATTTTTCTTTTTCTCTTCAGATATTGGTAAAAATGCTGTGTATTGGGGTTGAGGTACTAAATCCGGGTTATTTTGCCGCCTTCGTAGATAAGAAATACTTTTAAAAGGTTCATCTATGTCAACAGAGGTTTTATATTGCATTACGCCAATCTGATCTTTTGTCAATCTCAACCACTGAACATCGTGCCATATAAACTTTTCGTTTTCAGAATTTCGGGTTTTAACTTGAAGCTTTTGATTGTAAAGGGCCTTAAAATCATAAAAATCTGCTTGCAGCATCTCAGTGACTAAAAATGTTCCCTTCTTCCCGACAGAACGGATTAGCTGAGCCCAATCACGTGGATGGTGAATTCTCATATCCGTCCTTTTTTTTTTCTTTTCAATCATAGCATGTGCGGTGTCACATTCCATATGGGAGTGTCCACTTAGCATAAATTTATGGTCAATTACTTTAAGAGAGGGGTGCTGCTGCAGAACTGAGAAACACATAGCAGCTATGTGCGAATTTCGGTTTTGCCCTGTACATGTATCTGAATACATGACAACATGGGAAATATGTTCAGGCAAAGTCATAAAATATTTATATAAACAGGAACCTATCTGATTTGCCCCTCGGCCAGCTATGGTTTCGTCCCACAAAAAATTGTGTGCAATACTTTCTGTCCCTTCGTAAATTGTCAAATTATAAACGGATAACTGACGTTTGTAGAACATAATACTTGTTTGAATGTGGGGAGTTGCTAGCACTTGCTGAAGATCAAACGATATCATCTTTGTGGATTTGTTTATTTTCGCTTCCCCTTTGTCTTGGGATTTAGCTAGATAATGCTTATCAGCTATATCCTTATGTTTATTCCATTCAGTTTGAATGACCTCCCGATCTTCATTACTGGTAGCTATTTTTAGTTTTAAACAATAAGTGTCACATGTATTGCACGTATCATTGTGTGGCAACTTAAAAGACAAATTCATATCGTTAAAAATCTGTCTGTAGATATCATACGATACACGAGTAGTAGTTTGCTCTGTTGTATAAAGAATACATCAAACGAACATTTAAATTTGCTGCCAGATATTGCTTCTGGGTATGACGACGACTGTAATGACTTTCGTAGCGGGGAAAAGAGTTTATATGATCAATGACTTGACTTCTTCGTTCATCTGATGTTTTTGAAATTGGCGGATTAATACCCCTTCGGTCCATTTCTGCTATTCCTGCTTCATTTACTGATCTTGAAGCTAACATATACTTTATAAATCCGTCGGTGACATCAAATGTCTTTTGAAAACAAGTTTTGCAAATGGGTTGCAAATCGCCGTTGACTTTTAAATTATACACGTTACTTAGAGTACGATTTCTTAGAGGTCCGTTCTGATGTCGCAATCTCTGAGTTGCTTTAGGGCCAGATGTTATCAAGCCGCTGAGGTAATCAGATCTTCTGTTTCTACTATTCATTGACCAAAATGAGTTAAACAATCCTTTTCTTAAATTGTAATTAAACCGATTCTTACACTTTCGCCGACAATCCGGAAGCTCTTCTATACATCTTTTCTCAGATATCATTTTCCCAGTTTCAGTTACGTACGACTGACCTGAGTTTCTTTTATCCTTTCTCTCTTTTCTAATCTTTCGGCATCGTTTACCTAATACAGCAAAAGGCTGCGGATGATTATCGCCTGCGGAGTTCTGATTATTTATTTTAGTTTTTTTCGGAGGTATGATATGCTCTTCTGAATCGCGATCTGAATCCGTTTCTATTGGAGGTATAAAATCAGGATCATTGAGTTGATCATTACCGTTAAAAGGGTCTTCTTCAGCGTCAGAATGATCAAGAAATTGACAGACTGGAGTCATTTCTAAAAAAAAAAATTTAATTGTTGTAAAACTCTGTTAAAAGAAAAGTTTCTTACGAGAATTACGGTGGAGTAGATTTAAATGAAGTTGCGGATCGTTCTGTTCTCTTGATGATATTGGTTCGGTCTCGGGCTGTATAACCAATTCACAACTTTCTATAAACAATTTTAATGCACGCTTAAAAATTCTAAGGTAAGTAAAAGGGAATATAAAATATACACTTACCATATATATTTTGAAAATCTGTGGCCTAATAGGGAAGGTCAGTTTTGTTACTGGTCACCATTGTTGCATCAATAATAGTAATTGGCAGACTTTCAATATGTATATTGTTGTCTACTGTTGCGACTCTTTCTGCTTCAGGCTGTTCAACAAAGATTCTGTTTTCTGGAAAAAATTATATTGATGTAGGTAAAAAAAGGCAACAAAGTTAAGGTCAAAAAGCCATGGGTATTTTATTTTATGCCACTTGTGCAATAGCCTGCAATACAATTAATCCAAGAAGCAGGTGACTCCATTACTATTGGTAAAATAGATCTTTTCCAGGTGGTACAAAATAGAAAACCAACGACGCCAGCTATATACATGTCAGTATTTTACTAACAAAATACAAAATACTCTCACCATAATAATCTTGAAATTCTGATACCCCATGAGTCAGATCAGATTTATTTTTGTTCATAGTTTTTACTTCAGTAATGATAATTGGCATATCAAGGGTAATTTCTTCTAAAACAGTCTCTTCTGTTACTGGTTCTAAAATTGGAATAATCTGCTTATTTTAACCATTAAAAATAATAATTGGACATACCATCGCTTCTTAAAGACTCAAATTCAATATAATCGTTGCCTGATCCATTTGGAATGTCAAACAACTTTTCAACAGCTATTACCTTAGGTATTGTGGTCTCTGCAGCTTCAAGCAAAGTCATATCTATTTAAAATAATACAATTTTATTGCAGTTTCTTGTTTTTTAATGTGTGTAAGATATTTTCATGTAAAGTAAATTCAGTCAGATAAACCGCAGTTATAGAAAAAACAATAGAAACATTGTTTTTGTTTAAATATTAGAACACGACCTAATCCGCATTTAAAATAAAAATATTTTCACGAATCTTTAATTTAAATTGCGCCAACTACAGTAAAAATGTTTCAATAAAAAAATAAAACTATGCAAACTTAACCTAAAAATTTTACGGTAATTATTATCTTAATATTATTCCTTACCTTTTCCGTGATCCTTGTCTCTCTTCTCGACGTTTAAAGTCATAGCAACTATTTTCTTGCCTCTCGTACACATAATTAACACAAAAAAAGCTAACAATACGTATAAACAGCCAATAAACAAATTGCTTGAAACACAACGTTTCACTCTGCTCAACTAAAATCGCGTTTTTTTATCTCTCAAAACAGCTTAATTCTGCATACGCACTTACACGCGGTGCACTTTATAAATGGCTATCAGTGGCGAAGCGTACGAGTAGACAAGGTAGACACTGTCTACCCAAAATTATCAAGTTATTTGTCATTAATTTATCACGTAATTATTTCATGTAATTGTTGAATTAAAATTTAAAAAAATAACACAGAACGTAGTCGTAGTCGCTATCCTTACTATTATTATATAGTATCTAAACATGATTAATCCGAAGGCGCGCCCCGCCTGCCGCACCGATTAAGATAAAAATACAGGGCTGACACCCAATTGATGTATACGAGCCCCAGGAAGACACACATTGATATTTGTCTTCCGAAATTTGGAGCATATCGAACCAAATACGCATCAATCAGGCTACAGAGGTCCGGCCGCATTCAGCCTATTACGTATGCAAAATTTACTCGCGGGGAAGACATTTGAACTTTTGTCTATCGAAGTCGACCAGCTATTTTATTATGCTATTGAGGGTTATTGTTTATGGACACGCTTGATCTGGTCGGCCGCAATACATCTTCAGTTTTGTCTGCATTTGGTGGGGGCGCGTGCTATAGTAATTTAATAATTAGTATTTTTATTTTTGGGTATATAGAAAAGGTTTTTTTTAGTGGTTATTTATGAACGACTGTTCGATATGGCAATTGTATTTTAGTTGTGTTTTTTTGTAAGTAGTATTTATTTTTATCTATCTATCTTTTTATGCTAGTAGTAATTATTTATTTCTTTTTTATATCACTACATAATTTTCCTCTTTGAGTTAATATTTCATGCGCTTTCATTCTGTATTTCATTAAAGTGCATAATATTGAATACACATTTTTTTTTAATTAACGATTTTTATTGTTTGTCTACCCGAAAAAAAAGTTCACGCTTCGCCACTGATGGCTATAACTGCTTTAGTCGACAAAGGCTCAAATATCCATGTGTTTATCTGGAGTAAAACTGCTTAAGTCAAAATAGGTTGTTATTTCCCCACATAAAACGTACTTTTTAGTGCGAAATGCATTATAAGAATACTTAGGAGTATTTACACGAATATTTTTCCTGTGTATTTTTGTTCTTAAGTATTTTTATGACATTTTACTCAAAACCAATAGGAGTTAATATGTTATGTTCAAGTTAAATAAATCATGTGTTTGTAAATAAACGACTTAGGAACTTTAACCCTTTGAAAAAAAAAATTGGTATATAACCATGACATAATCCCATTTTCTCAAAAAACTGTTTTAAGCAGTTTTACCCTCTGACCACAGAGTTGTTGACAAAGCCCAAGGAGACGGACCGGTGTACTTCCCAGAAATTGTCTATAGCGGAGCACGGTTGCCGCTTACACTGTTGTCAAGTCTTTTCAATCGAAGTATTTTCAACCGAACAATATGATGTACTAATTTTTGTTCACCATTTGAATCCCCTTTTTTCTAGGTTATTTGATTTTAACCAACTTTTTTTTGAAGGATGTTTTGGGTATTCCATATGCTTTAGAGGCCTCGTTTACGCTCATTTCCCCGCTTCTATATGCATTTACTGCATCGTTTAATGCCTGAGAGGTCCAATTTCCTCGCTCAGAAACTTTTGTTTTACGTATGCACTTGTTAGGCATTATAAATACTGAAATAAAAAAAATTGGTCCATCTCACCTCCCTCGTCGTGGTCCATCTATCCTCAAATGGGAGGATAGACCACTTGGTAACAATTGAACAGTTAAACTTGGCTTTCGCACTTCAAGTCCTACAAGGCACTAATGCACATACTTGCACCTTAAATAACTAAAAAGGATGAAAAACTTACATAGGTGCCTTAAAAACACAAATATATGAGTAAATTGAAATATAATTTTCACCAACATAAAATTATTTTTTTTTAAGTCATCCACAAAATCGCGTGAAACTGTGATCTGTCCAATATCTCAAGACAAACTAATCGACAAGCAGAAGCATCACACACACCGGTCAGGCGAGCGGTGATGCCGTTGTTTGGTAATTATTACCGATGACCCGACTATCCTCTTGGTCCATCTAACCTCCCTTTACCCTATATTTATTTACTTTTTTGTAAACCACTGCAATTGTAGGTATAAAAAATAAACTCGATTATTTTGTCTCTTGTTGATAGGGCCTTTTTCATTTCAAGTATTTCAATACACAGCTAGCCATCTCATTTACACTCCAATCCGCTTCTCCTTCATGCCAAACAAAACAGGTTGTGTTTTTCGCTCGTAAAAAGTGAGATTAAAAACGTTAAGTTTACTTTTATAGTAAAATACATATATATCTCCCCTTGGACTCTGAAAAACTGCTTGCAAGTCAAAACTCACTACTATGATATTATTGCTACTTTCTTCTTTGTCTACTTTTTTAGCTCGCAGTGCCAAAGTCATACTTTTCTTTAAGTGTTTCTTTTTCCGCATCAGGTGCATTCTGGTACGCCACACACTGCTCGCATTGGCATAAAAAATTTCAAATTAAATTCATCAGTGAAAATTCTATAAAACAACGTAGTTAACGTGCTGTTCATTTCTCTTCAAACAGTTATGTACATAGTCTCTGTAAATCTGCGATATGGATTTGGTACCCTCTATGTAGTGCCGGGTTGAGTCTGCACGGCAATAATGACTTGGCATTTTAGGAATGAAGTTTATATGGTTTCTAATCCTATCTTTAAGTTGTTGATCTATCTGTTTATGTTTATTGTGCTTTTCACGAAGGTCCTCTGAAGCAATACTAGTTGAAAGATCAAGTTTCTTTTCCAAAATAGTGCGAATAACTCTGTGATTTATATTCAATGTTGTGTGGATGAAAAAGACTTTACCTTTAGGCGTTTTCCATTTTTCAATATAAAAAGCGTTGTTTGCTTTTCTGCTACTTCCTTCTCTGACATAGCGATACTTAGAATCAACTTTTACCATATTGCAGCAACGAAGTCTCCCTGTCTGTGTAAATCCCCCATCTGCCAGCAGTTATTAAATATAACTTTTCCCCTGTCTTCTGTAAATTTTTGCGAACATGTAAGCCTACACTTTTCACTGCATCCCATTTCTCTGTCTCTAACTTGTTTTTTGCTTTTGTAGAAAATGTATGGCTTATCCGTATTTCTGAGCCTCTTAGCAGAACAGGTTAGCCTTATTCATTCACATTTTTTGAATTTTTTTCTTCCTCTTTTAGTCACGATCGGCTTTTCTGTTAAGAGGATAATATCACTTCTTTGAACCTCAGACCTATTAATCTCTGACGAGCTACCATCGGTACTATTGTCAGAGGCGTCATACGTGGGGTCTGCATCAGTGTCATCGGAACTCTCATCAAAATCAGATGTCAACTCTTAAATATCTCTGAAATTCTTGTTTGAGATGTGGTTTTTTTTTTTTTTTGAGATTCAACCTCTGCTATTAAGTTTGCTGTAAATTAAAAGGAAAAATAAATCAGTATTAACTAACACGTTACTAAAGACTAATAGGTACAACTTACAATATTTTAATTTAACTTCCTGTACTTTTGTGCTAGAAGAGTCGCAGCTGTCAATGGGAATTTTTTCGAGATTAGAAGCTTCCAGAAATTCTTCTATTCGGAAGCTAAAATTTTCGAGTTCATTTTGTGTTGGTATAGAGGGCGAACTGGAAGTATTTATAATAGGATCAGTTACTGGAATTAGGGGAAGCAGGGGGAATGCCGCTCAGTTAAGGAAAAAACGCAATATTTTTATAAAACTTTGGTTTTTATTAAAAATAAGAACAAATGACAAAAGTTTACCTCTTTGTGTGTCAATATGTTAACATAAAACGTAATTATAGTTTACCTAAAAACAGTAGGAAAACTTCAAAAAAAAATCAGGGTTGAGCGTCAATGCCCCTGGCTATGGGTAATACCGCTCAGCCATAGGGGTAATGACGCTCAAATCTGCTTTTTTAAAAAATAACCGTATACACATATTTTTTTATGAACAAATAAAAAAAACAACCTTAAATAACTAAAATAAAGTATTTAGTCATAGTTGAGCATCACTAAACATCATCATTGTAGTTTTAGTTACAGAAATCACAGATGTATCCATCTGGAGAATCCCATCCGGTGCACATGGCATGAGTCCAGAACCCACATATGGTACAGCGATACCACATTTCATTATTTCTTCTAAATTCTTCGCAAATATTGCATTTATTATATTCATTTCCTTCCACACTCAATTCATCATCACTGTCATCGTCACAGACATTTTCAATTTGTTCATCGTCATCTGATGAACTGTCTTGCAAAACTTTGCGTTTGCAAGATGTTCCACTTTTATTTTTATTTCTATTATTTCCTGTGACTTTACTTCTTGTTTGATCTTTTCTTCCGGTCTTATTGAGTTTTTTTTTCTTGTTCGTTTCTTTCTCTTCTAATATATTTTTCATTGGAGTCGATGTTAATATGGTAGAATGTTGTTTTCTCTTCCTTTGAGCTGGCTTTGAAGTTGACGCAATAGTTGGTGGTGTTGTTGCTATCTTAGAAAAAGAAACATAAGTTTGTTTTTGTTCACCCAAAAGTGCCTGGTTAGATGGACCAGAATTGGGTGATTTATTTTTGATAGACTGGGACTTAGATGCAGCATGTACAGAAGCTTCAAGATTTTGATTTCGCGCTTCCATCAGTGGATCAGGAGCAGGAGATTCATGATCTTGGTGGTTTGACATATCAAGTGATGAACCAGTAACTGGAGATGCAGGTGCTTGATTGATCGTCATGTGATGAGTTTGCGCAGCTCCAAGATTATCGCCAGTTTCATTTTCGTTTTGAGTGGGTTGTTCTGAGTTTTGAGCCATCAGAGATGCTGCCAAGAAGTCTTGTTCGTTCAGTAAAAACATTTGGATTTAAAGGGTAGATTCCAGTGGCTCGGAATCCTGCTTCTCCTTTGCTTATGTTTGCAACTTGTGCATATGCCTTGTTAAATAAACAGGCGACGTCATATGGAGTTATTTTAGCCATTAAGTGTGTCTTCATATGCATGTTGCATTCGTGTTTATAAGCAGCTTTTAAAAGCAGCTTTTTTAAAAGCTGGAAGGGAGATGTGGCTGCTATGGTTATCGAGTATTACGAGTACAGGAGAATCTTCTGTACGCTTGACATATGCTGCAAAATGTTTAAGCCACTCTACAAACAATTCCTCATTTATCCAGCCATTCTTGGAGTGGGTGTAAAATGCACCAGGCGGCATCCTTTTCTAGTAACGGTGTCATCCTCTGCCTGGGAAAAATAAACATTGGT
The DNA here is from genome assembly GCF_022605725.1 of Anthonomus grandis grandis. NCBI lineage: Eukaryota > Metazoa > Arthropoda > Insecta > Coleoptera > Curculionidae > Anthonomus > Anthonomus grandis. The sequence goes on from NC_065555.1 coordinate 28,533,559, forward strand.
GGTACGAAGTTCCCAGCCGCACTCATGGCACACAAGACTGATATATTTCTGCCGCGTTCGCCGCTCGTAACTGCGCCTACTCTTCGTTGCCCTTTTTCTGCAAGCACTTTTCCCGGATCTGTGACGGTTGTGATCCCTGTTTCGTCAGCATTGTATATATTATTAGGAGGAAACCTATACTTTTCCATTAGGTCACCAAGCATTTGGTAGAAGTGAGTAATCTCTTCTTTGTTAAAAGCAGAAACCCTATTTAAACTTGTTGCTTCAGCTTTACGTACAGCAACAGAAGGGTTGCGTCGCATAAAACCTTGTACCCAATCTAACCCAGCCATTTTGCTGTTCTTATCAAAATTATTTTTGATACTGTTAATCTCTGCATACTTGTAAACGGATTTACGCAAATCTGTAACGCTTAATCCATAGTATATTGATCCCAGCAGCTTAACCTGTTCAGCTATTTCACTTTCTTGTTGTTGATTAAAAACTGGTTTACGACCCAGTCGTGGACGGCCTATGTTTTGATTCTTTAGCCTATCTCTTAATGTAGTAAATGGAATTTTATATGTTCTTGCTGCTAGTCTTTTCGACATCCCCCTTTCAATCGCAGTTCTGGCATGCAGTAGGTCTTCTTCGGTCCAAGCCGCTTTGGCAGTGGTCCTTTCACGTTTTCTGGGCATATTCTGAAAAAAAAACCTTTACTAATGGGGTAATGACGCTCACTTGAGCGCCATAACCCCAAATGACCGTTTTATATTTGATTTAAAATATAAAATATATACAAATACAATTGCACAACAATGTTTACATTATCACAAAACAGAATGTCTTAGTACTTTAGATAATAATACATGTGATTAAAAGTGTTGAAAATCTTGACTTACCGCTAAAAATTCGGAGCTAAAAATTAGATGAAAGCTGCCGAAAAGAAACAAACGCACTTCACTCTTACGGCTACGGAAGCAAACTGCTATTATGGCGCTGGGCGGCACCGACATCACCCCCTCGCGTCTCAGCCCATGTGCTGTGTTTCTATGCAACGTATGTGTCAAGTAAATAGGGTGAGCGGCATTACCCCCTGAGCGCAATTACCCCTGCTTACCCTACTTATATCATACTAGATGGTAATCTTACATCCCTAGAAAGTAAGATTATCATATCATACACTTTTCCTATATTCAACAACCTTATATTCACTTCATTCAGCTGCATTCTCATTTTGTACCCTGCTGAGTTTTAATATTAACTGTGTTCTTGAGTTGGAGGGTTCCATAATTTGACTACTGAAAAATAAAAGAAAAAATGAGTAAAAAATGGACACAAAATATTTCTTGAATATGGGCACAACCCCAAATAAATTAAAAAACACCTCTGTTTAAATATTTTCAGTGGCACATTGCAAAATATCACACTTAAAAAAATATATTAAAGAAAAGTAATTAAACTTACTGTAAATAATGGCACAATTCAAAATATACCGATATCAACGAACAAAAATGACAAAAAAATTGTTGTAACTAGAAATGTGCCGGTTTAAAAGAATAAACAACGTCGTTTCACTTTGAAGGCTCGTAAACAACTGAAAATATGCTGCTCACTGCTGTCACTGAATTGTGATCGGTAATTTGATAGCCACACACGTTACATTTAGCAGAATACTAGTAACAGTAAAAATAAGCCAGTTTCATAAATATTGAAAATATGGAGATTTATTTTTTAGAAAAAACTCGGAAACTGATTTTTCATAGGTGGCGTCAATCAAAGCAAAGCAGCGATATGATAATCTTCACAAGGCGTAGCTGTTGAGATTTGACGCGCAATGACACAAACGCCATCTCTTCGGTAATATTTAAAGCAACATTTGTGTCACTTTTCTAGCAAAAACTATTGATATTTTTAGATTATTTAGTTGATATTATTAGACTATTTAAACAAAAAAAAATTAAATTTCTCTTGTGTCACTTATTCCAAATGAGGGAAATCACACGTTTATTTCCCTAAGTAGCCTACAGCGATGCCAAATGTTTTAAAAAAAAGTAAGAAAAACGCTTGCTATTTCATCTCACCCAGTAAGCCGTCTCAGGAATACTTCCCCGACCAAATGCTTAGACAAGCCTACATAGGCTAAAATTTATTAAAATTTACATTATTGAAATATTTTTTATTCACCTTAGAACTAGCATATAAAATATTGGTGTTCGTAAGTTCACGTTACGGCACATATACTGTATATGGGTTTAAATAGAAAAATAACCAGTGTAATTACCCTATTTGCTTCATGACCAATATCACAAGTAATATTAGTTAAGAAAGAAAATAAATTTACTCTATTTTTTGGATATCTTGTAATAGTTTAAGTGGCACTTTAAAAGCATTTATTCCATTAACCTACACAGCACTACATGCAAAATTCGACGTTCTATTCTTCTTTTAACTGAGCAAAACCAAATAAATGTGCTCTCAAACTCAAATAATTTCTTGTCCCATTATTTTGTCAGTAATTTAATTTTAGGTTTGTGTATATTTCCATTGTCATATGAATTTCTTTAATATTAAGTATTTATTGACTATTTAATAAAAATCCCTTTGTAAATTATTATACTCGTAATGTTTTGGCTTATATATCTTTCTTGTTGTTAAAAAGGCTTAAGAAGTACCTATATTTCACTTTTTACTACCTAGATGTTAATACAGAAATTCCCTCTTATGAACGCTTAATATTGTGTGAAAAAGTATTTTTGTCGTATAAATTTATTACCAATTTATACTATTTGATTGTTAAAATTTATGGCAGACTCAAAGTAAATATATGATAGCAGGTGCACTCGCGTTTATCTCAACGATATTCTATGAATTAAAATACGGCGACGTGGTTTTGTAACCGTGTACCATTTTAATTAAAACAAAAGGTACATTTCTGTCTACAGACAAGTAAAAGATATTTGTTAATTTTTTTGAATAAGTATTGACAAATTAAATGTTATCTTAAAACAACGTAGTTTTATTTATCAAGGTCCGGTAAAACGTTGGCAAGATTCTATATTTTAGCGTCTCATTGCCTAACTGAAACATATTAGTATGTTTATCATAAAGTACATCTGACTTAAACTGGTTTGTTGGCCCGATTATTAAATAAAAGAATGGTAATAAGGTCTAATTTTTTTCTGGCAATGATTATTTTATTTAGTTTAGAAATTGGCATAAAAAAGCAATTGGCTCGAATTTTTAACAAGCAATAGAAGTGGATTGATTTCAGCTTCTATTGTTTAAAGAAAAACAATGATTTATTATATACCGCATATTAGAAAGGTAGTAAAATATATATTTTAATTGCTGCAGTTTATTTAAGGGGAACCACTAACAATACTTTGCATATATACTATTCAAAATGAAATAAAGGTCACTTTTATGATTGCCGATTGTTTTATGATATTACACATTTTATTGTTTAATAATACAGGCTGTCCTACTTTACCAGTAGCATCTGTAGATAAAAATAGGACAAACACTTTTTATACAGTCATGTCAAAAATATCGTGTTAATATCTTTGAGTGAATTATAATTTACAACAGACAGTTTTCGAAGATGCATATATGTTTTAACGCTTAACATAGACATGGTTAATGCAATCTATTCTGAACATGTGATTATTTT